>NC_089580.1:46938237-47238237 GCF_019320115.1 Miscanthus floridulus | reverse complement strand
CAGTTAATGAGCCAAACAAACATTAAACAACACCTTACTAATACAGACCGGAAGGTCCCGGGTTCGAGTCACGGTCTCCTCGCATTGCACAGGCGAGGGTAAGGCTTGCCATTAACACCCTTCCCCAGACCCCGCACAGAGCGGGAGCTCTCTGCACTGGGTACGCCCTTTTTTTTTACTAATACAGACTTCAAACCGTTGAAGTAGATGTACATAGAGTTCAAGTAACTCAGGAAACTGACAAATGCAAAAAGCAAGGAGACACTGACTAGTAATATTTTGAACAGATGTGCCAACTAGCATGTCCTACCCTGACTCTGAGTGTTGATCTACTGGGCATTGCAACTATGAGCTGTATAATTTCTGACTTTTTTTTCATTCTTTTTTACTATAGCGGTATAGCCAATTTGGCACTAACCTGAAATGCCCTTAAAAAATCAGGACAAGCTTGGGGAATCTTGGGCGCTAAATACTATGAACTTATGACATCATAGATGCAGCAATGATGATGGCTTCCCAGATAAGACTAAACAACACTTGTACTGAAAAGCATGAGGGCATCCTTGGACCCAAGCTTTCTCGAGAAGCCCAGCTTATGTGGCTTCTAAAGGCAAATACGCACATTCAAGTTGGCATTCAGGTCAGTGAAAATCAAGTACAGGAAGTTGTCCCTCTCACAATCGACATGCCTTTCATATCAGAAGCACATTTGGGACCTATTGATTGCAGTTTATCATTGCAGAAGTACCAAAGTCATGGTTGATATCTCATACCAGACGTTTTGATACAAACAATGACAAACGACACCAGGCCAGGACCACAATTGATGCAGAAGTAAATTACAGAGAATACACGTGCCTTGTAGAAAACGGAGGAGCATCAAAACTACTATTAAGATGCCTAGAACAGTATACTGATATAGAACTTAGAACTTACATAACTCAAATGTGTCCATGAATTAGGACAAAGCTATTCGAACGCCATAACAGGAGTAATAATCTTACTGTGGAAGTTTTATAGTCATCTGTCCTTACTGAATAATCAAGGCATGGTTTTTTTTTGGTATACTTACTAATCAAGGTGTGGTTTTCCTTGGTATCCTAAGAGCATCTCCAGGAGACTCTCTATATAGCTCTTTATCACAAAATTTAGGAAACAAACCAAAAAAAAACATGTTCCAATAGACTCTCCAAATCACTCTCCATCTTTTCCACTCTCCAAAACCACCCTTCTCGCTCTCCACTTTTGGAGAGGCTACATGACTCTAATACAATAGATGGTAGTTTTCTCATGAAATTTTTCACACAAGGAAAATTATGATAAACTATTGAAGTACAGATAACAAAAATTGGCAAGTCTGTTGGAGACATGAGGGATATACAAAGAGAACATTCGTTGAATGACTGTCCAAATAGAGATATAGAGATTGAAATTTATAGAGGCTCTTGGAGTTGCTCTGAGAAAGGTAATTGGTATTTACATGGGCGATGTCTTCACATAAGATAAAGAAACAAATTAGGTAGATACTGCATGCTGCTTACTCAGTACTTCCCTACACTACACTCAACCAATCTTGGGGTGGGAAAGTTGTTTACACATGAATGGATTCAGATAACAGAAAGGAGTCTGTAATCTGGTAAATAAAATCAAACTGGGTTCTGCCTGCTTACCACAGAGAATAAAAGTTGGTTGCTTTGTGATCTGTCAACATCTTACAAAACAGTGCCAACTGATTTCAAGTTATCCCAAAATTAAGGAAAAAAGTAATTTTGGCAGACCCTGCAATTATGACATTAGTGATATACTTGTTTTAAAGGACCTAACTAGTTTAATTTAAGACTTTGAACAAACTATTTTTTGAGTCAATTCTCATTCTTCTTGCATGACATTATAGACAAGATTACAAGGAAATAAGGATTTGGTAGCAATCCCATTCTTCCCAGTCAGTTATGGCCTTATGGGCTCATAAAAACTCAAGCACCACTGAAAGAAGTCATGTTTTACCTTTCTTCAGTTCTCCCTCAAATGCCCATGCTACCAGGCTCAAGATTTACATACCCCATTGGTCAACTGCAAGATGACCAGTTACTTCAAAGTGCCAGTACAGTTTCTAATTTTTATTTATAAATTAAGTACAGGTAAGATGATATATTATTTCATACGCAACATATGTTCTGAACAATAATCGTAAACACGTATTTGCCCCCCTGAAATCAACGCCAACATGGAAACAATCTTAAGCTTAGCATTTCATGTAATTGCAGAGCCTGATGCTACGATTTCCAACAACCCCAGAAAGGTAGAGAAACACTACAACAAACTCTGCCATCAACTCTACATGACTAGATAGGGAATCCTAGATCAAAAAACATTGAATATCCTAGATGCTATCTACTATGAAAAGGTCCTTTTAAGAAACACTTTTTTTCACATGTGATAGTACTTTGAGAAACAAAACAGATGACAGGTCACATCCAAATTGTCACTCTTCGCTGCCTATTAAGCTAGGAAGCACGAGAAGTCCAGAATTTTATCAGTGTAATGCAACAGTGAGAAAACAAGTGCCAGACCACCAGTTTTGCACCAACTACATGACTTACTGTTTTCAAGTAACCATAGTATTTGGGCAACTGGGTATATACATGTGGAAGAAAACGATCTGCATGTGTTTTCATAATTTCATTATTGAAAAATGGACTCACCAACATACGAATGCCAAATAAACTTCTATACCGAAGTCCGTTCTCTTCACAGCATCAACAACAACAAAAGATCAAAGAGAATTTCAACAAGTACCAGATGAATCAAGAGCTTGCGACTGTAACTGATATTTCTCACATAGGCCACAGCCATGCTACTTAAGCGATGCAAGACGACTTCAAAGTATGTGTTCACTATTGAACCAGCATGTTTCTAGATTCCCTTGTCATGTACACTAGTATGCAGTGTAGCAAAGATGTATTGAAAAAAAGAGAATAAGAAAAAAGTGATACCTTTCTTCAACCCACGGCAAGCATCCTCCCCCTTGAACTCTACAGGCAAATCCACCTTCAGCATTGTTCCTTCACCTGCCTTCACCATTACCAAGTTCAATATATTCCCAGTTCCATATCTATGCACCTGCACACAAAGAGCAGATACATCAATTGCAGCGTGTGACATGACAAATGATTCAGACATCCTACATGGACAACATAGACGATTACTGCAAAGACATACGGCTAAAAGCACATTTTCATCAGTGTCCCTCTACCATTTAGGGATCATCATTAGCGAGCAACATTTTCACTAAGGAGCATTTCCACAGACACAAGGTGAGCAGATAAGCAGCTCTCAATCTCAGCCGACAAAGCCCAAAGAAGCTACTTCTATTTCCATGTGCAATGCAGGCAATGGATGCAATATTTGGTGGGAATACGAGAAAATTTGGGTTACCTTGATGGGGAGGACGGTGCCGTCGTGGATGATGGCGTTGGATCGCTCGCCCGCGCGGACCTGGAGGCGGACGGGGGTGGAGAGGAAGTAGGGCGACTGCCTGAGCATCTCCGCGAGCTGCCTCATGTCGGCGGTGAGGAGCTGCCTGTGGGCGATTCCGTTCCTGGGCGCGGCGCCCGCGAGCGTGAGCAGGACCGCCGGGACGCGGCCGTGGCGGCGCTCGCGCGCCGCGGCGCGCGGGCCGGCCGTCTCGCGCGGTACAGCCTGGATCGTGTGGTGGTACGACGCAGAGGCCGTCCGCCGCCACGGCGCCGGAGCCGACGCGCGGAGCGCCGCCTCCCCGGCGGCGGCGGCCTTGCCGCGGAGAAACTGCGCCATTCTCACTTTCTCAGGTTCTGGTTCTGGGTTTACGTCGTGGTGGGCTTTGGTTGGAGAGATTGGCAATTTAACTGTAGGCTTTGCATTAGCTATTGGGCCGAGGATTCCCTATTTTATCAGGTTCTGCCATACAGACTTCAGGTGGGCCGCTCGTACCTTTTCGTTTTTCTTTCATCCATTCATAACGTCGTGGACTCGTGGGCGAGCGAGCTGATCCATTCTCCTTTTAAATGAGTTATCATTATCACTAAACTGTTGGTTAGGTTTAACTTTGTCAACTGGATGCCACACCAATCCACGAGGTTAGGTGCAGCAGGAAAAGGTTGAAAGAAATTTGCTTTGGATGAGCGTGCGTGCCGCGTGCGATGCTAATAAAGTAGTTGATTCATGTGGTAGCACATACTTGCATGCGAATAGGTAGATCACCCCGTTCGCGTGCCCTGAACCCGGCTTGATCCGCTTGTTTTTTCATTTGAAACGGTGTTTTTCTCTCACAACATTTCATCCGGAACAGTGTTTCTCCTCCACTTTCCTCTAAAAACCCTCCAGCCGAACGGGGCCATGCATGCTTGTCTATGTACCAATAGTCCTGGTATAAGTTGTTGGCTTGTATATAACAAGAGCAATAGTTTATAAGTGGTTGGCCGTGTTGTAAGCTTCTGTCTGAGTGATGAGTGTGTTTGTGTATTTTTTAGTCGTCATAAGTTGAGGTGTTGGAGGAAAACAAAGGATAGAATTGGTCCTAAAACAGGCACATAAATTGACTGACTCACACATAATAAGCATAGACACTTCCCCCATGTGACCATATATTTTACTTCATCTTTTGTAAGAGATGTTGGATTGGGCCAAGCTGAGACTATTCTATTACCTATCGTAATAAGCCTTCAGCCTCAGAAACCATGACAATTATTCATGCTATTACAATCTAGAGCTGCTGCTCGGAAATGTGAAAAAGATCTTGGCTTAGCGCCAGTTGTTCCAGTTTTGATTTGGGGTCTACTTCTAGAAGGTCCGCATACTTTCCACCAAAGTTCAGAACGACTCTTTGTGGTATCACTAGTCTTTTTCCGTCTTCAGGCTTCAATTCATACCAGCGTCCACTAGGATTCGCGGCTAAGTTTAGCTTGTAATGTTGTAGATCCTGCATTCCATTTACTGGCCAGAGAAATAAATAAATAAATAAATTATAAAGATATTAACCCAACCATGACTCTATTTAATATGTGTGGTGCTTACTCTGTGTTGGCTAGTGTGATTGCATTCACCTAAGGACAAGAAGGCGTCAATAGTAGCAACAAAAGAACCAATTGCACCATGGTGGGCTGCAAACAAATTAACCTCATTAATTGGAGACTGTTCTGAAAGTCAAAGCTAGATTGAGAGAGTAAAAATGAGATAAATGCAAAAAATAAACACAAAATATAATGTTGATTTGCAGAAGAAAAAAAAAGAAAAACATGATATCTGATAATCCACAGCTAAAACTTAGAATACAGAATTCACGAGGAACTGATAATGAATAAATTACAATTTTACCGGATTACACTAATAACCTTTTCAAGGACTACTCATCCTATATTTCTAATACTAGTATGTTCCGTGACCACCACGAGCAAATAAATAAAGAAATAAGGCATTTACTGATATGTCTATTTATTCAAAAATTTAAGTCATACTAGTTGGGTTTAGTTCTGTCTTGGCTGCAGATAAGTATTAGTGAGTCTGTAAAAGGGTGGTGACAGCAGAGGTGGGAATAATACAAAAAGGACAGGTTGTGGAGGATAGACTTTTACGGAAATTCGAAATCACTCTGTAATGTTGCCTTTATTCGACTAGTACAATAGGGGGGGAATTACGAATAATAAATATTTCAGTCGCTAAATGGTTTCCACAATATCTGAACAACAGTAACTCCATTTCTCAACATCACTGTATTTGAAACATAACCATAACTGTTACCACTAATTCTTAATAATAAATACCTCGGTCGCTAAGTATCTCAGTTTTGACTACTTTTGGTTTAAAGTTCAACGGCCTTGGCCTGTGGTAACAGAGCGCCCAAGAGGTGAGAGAAGAGAGGAAGAAGCATTGGCGCAGCGTGAGCCCTCTGTTTTTTAAAAAGAAATGTTCCGGACTCTGCGACGGCACACAGCCAGCCTATGGTCCGTGTGAAAGGGGCAACGAGCAACGTGTGGCGTGGTCATGTGCTGGAGAGCCTTCTCGTTCGGTCAGATCGCTTCGCTGGATTGGAAACGACCACGGAAATGGAACTGGGCACTGCGTCTTGCGTTCCGTGTGATCGGTCCGGCACTGCGGGAGCCACAGCCACATGCAAGCATGCATGGTTGATGCCCAGCTGCTGGTTCGTAGCACAAGCACTTGATTTCTCATCTACTACCAATTGGCTCTTAGCCATCTACAGATGGCACAGTAATTCTGCGATCGAGCAACGTGAATGAGCTCTTAGGCATCGGCGAGTACAATACAAACTGATCCGACCTCTCTCTCTCTCTCTGCACCCGCCTGCTGCAGCTGCACGAAGAACGTGTGCGCCAAACTGCCTGAGCAAGGACGGTTAAGAGAGATTTGCTCTGGCAGTTCATGAACATCAAGCATGGTTCTCGCATGGGCCAACAACTAATAACTCCCACTACTAGTACAGTTGTCCAATGCAAGATGCGTGTATCACATTAGGCACATATATATGCACTGCTTGCTCAGTTGCTCATACCGTAGTGAACTGACCCGGCCTTAGCTCTCTCTTATTAGTATTCAGTAGTAGCTCAATCGCTAACAGAGCTCCAGTTTAGTGGCACCAACTTATAGATATATACAATTTTCTTTTACGGAACCTTGGCAAAGCTAGAGTAAAACGAGGGTTACGATAATAAAGAGACGTAAAACTCTGTACCACTACAAAATGACACTTCCTTTTGCAACGCAAATATACGTTGCTAAATGTCTATATATACGTTGGCAAGGTCTATACCAACGCATCTAATATGTGTTGCCTAAAGTGACGTTGCAAGAATCTGTTGCAACACTTATTTATGCATCGGTAAACTGTACTGATAATTGTTGCAAAGTTGCAACGTATAATGATGGGTTATGGCAACACTTATATGTGTTTGTAAAAACCATGGGTGAACGGCCTCTATGGTTTGTTGTAACATATAGATTTGGTCTGTTGCAACAGTTACATGTGTTGTAAGAAATAAATTATTCAGTCATTAATATCATATAATTATTTAATTTTGGAGACAAAAATAGAAATAATTCATGTACAATTTAATGAAAAATGCAAGACCATCCAACACATAGAAAATAAGCACATTCAACCATATATATATATATATATATATATATATATATATATATATATATATATATATATATATATATATATATATATATATATATATATATAATAATAAAGAATTTATTGCATTACAATGAGTACCATCCACATAATTCATGACGTAATTTTTGTTCGGAGTACAAGTTCCTATGTGAGCAAAATATAAAACATATAAAGTGATCCGTCATAGTATGCCAGCAGTGTCATTTCTCCTTCCTTCACTTTAGTCTAGCGTTCCACTCATGTGATCATATATTTATCTTCTTGATCTACAGATGAAAGTTGGATTAATTTAATATAACACTTATGAGAACTAAAGTTATATTGGGTTATAGAAAAGACCGTACAAAAGTTAAAGGCCATGCAACAGTAACTCATCCTTCTACGTCTCCAATAACCTTGTAGCCTTTGTATGGTCGTATCAATGTTTCATCATCTACCATTGCAAAACTAACATGAACCATTCAAAATTCTTTGCCTAGCTGAACACCATCAAGTTTCTGTGTTGGATCACAACTTACTATTGTACCCAATGCAACAGACTTATTTTGATTTTTCCAGCTCTGTAAGTATACTTTGGTGCCAACCTGGTTCACATATTGGAAAAAAATAAGTGCATAACAGATCAGACTACTTGCAAGAAATCAAATGACCATACCGTCATTGAATTGCCAATTGACCAATTTGTTGTGCCACGATGATGTTTCTACAAAAGTATATATGAGGATTCTTAGACTCCAATTGTAAGAACAATTAAGAAAGGGATAATATGAAGTTTTAAAAGATGTGTCTTATACACTAGCAGGTACTGTTGCACTAGGCCTTGTTGAGATCTTGTTCTGCTGGAAACAAGTCAAAACAGATAACTTAGTAGTGAAAAATATGCATGTAACAAAAATATCATTGCTAAAACAATATTTACTTGGTAGTCAGATGCTTCAAAATTTCAGTGGCAGATGTTTCCTTTGCCACAACCTGTAATATGTGCTAGTTTAAATACAATAATTTGATCAACAATTTGATAAACTTCATAGGACAGAGAGTTATTTATACAGCACCTTGATTTCATTAGTACACTTGCTTTTATTCACCATAACATCATTGTGGATATGTTTTTCCTGTAATTAAATAGAAATTACTAGTCAATTTGCGGAAAGGTATGGTCTAGTAGAAATGATCCACTTACTAAAGATATGATAAAATTTAACACTATACTGTCATTCAGTACTATACTGTGTTTGTTCTAGAAAGAAACATATGTCAGGAAAGTCAAAAGGCAGTGACACTAACGGTATCCAGTAAAATGAACATAATATATTGCTTTGCATCCATGTGTTTAGTTTGGTGTGCAAACCTTATGTTTAGTACAATTATATTTGTAATGTGTCGGCAGATCCTTGTGCTCCACATAATCATCTTGTTCCGTCTATAGTGAATAAGAATAAATTAATATTTTCTTTCACCAACAAAATGAATCAGAACAGAGATAGGTTATTAAGGCCATGTGCCATAACATGTAAGTAAATAAATAAGGTATTATCAGTTCAGCCTAACAAAAATTCATAAGTTTTTTTCTAAGTAATCAATCAAGTCAACAAGACAAGCACACCAGATAGCTGTCACGGGTAAAGCATGAAGTAAACACTAATGACTAAAGTTGAAATAAGGATTGCAGAAACTTGTCTAAAAGAAAATCTACAGCTAGTGCTTCATGAATAGTTACCTGTAAGTTAATATTTATTGTGGCTAGGGTAGATGAGTCCAGATTTGTGGCTTCATATGAGTGCTCAGCCACCTTCTTTACAGAGGAACCAAAAGAATATTTAACCAAAATACCTTACAATGACTAATCACTGAAAAAATAGCTGTTCTTACCTGTTTCTTTGAGCTAACAACATCTATATTTCTCTGCTTCATAACATTTTGCCTCTGCAAGCGCAAGGCACAGGTCACAGTTAAATGACAGCATAAAATTCTAGTTGTAGCTTTCCAGTGCCAACCATAGTAAAAAGCTCTCATCCATATTAGTGTGCATACCTTCTCTACAGGACTAAGGTATTTGTAATGTGGCTGCAGATCATCATCCTCCACATTGTCAGCTTGCCCATTCTGCAGTGAACTAAAACAAATAAATATTTGACATAAATCTGGTATGAAAAATCCAATTCAATTGTACCATTGTATCATTCAGTTGTTCATATATGTGCTTGGTGTATTTTCCCTCAGTAACACGAAATCTTACTGTGCACAATCACACATCTATTGCTCTCTAATTTTATTGTGACTTGCCTTGAAAGTTGATGGATACATATGAAATTATGCTTTGTAAGATGCATTAGGAATCCTGTTATTAACCAGAACTCCTTGGTGTCTTTGTAATCGTATTTGTGATCTGATGAATTCTGTGTTGTTTGTTAGGCTGGATTTGCCTTCCAACAACCTCTGATGCCTGGGATGAGGCCTGCTGGTCCAATGCTGAACTTTATGATGCCTATGGTTCAGCAGGGTCAGCAACCACAGCTTACTGCTAGTAGGCGTGTTGGGCTGTTGGCACTAGTGGAGTGCAGCAACCCATGCCAATGGGTGGTCAGCAACAGGTATGATGTATTGTTCTTGGCATTCAATTTCATTCGTTGAATTAGGCCTGAAATTTCTGCATGCTGCAAATGTCCCCTACAGGCTACAGGTGGTCATGGCTACCGCTATCCCACTGGACGCGGAATGCCTAATCCTGACATGCATAGTGTTGGGATTGTGATGCCATTATGCCAATAAGAGATGATGGTGTCTCACAGCTTGTTCCAATTGGGGCACTAGCCACTGCACTTGTGCTAATGCCCCATCTGATTAGCAGAGACTGGTATAGCTATTTATTGGTTGGTCCTTTTTTTTAATCAAGGGTGCTCATGATTGTTCTGTGTTGCAGATTGCTTGATGAGACAATAAGCGTTGCCTTTACATAGAAATGATTCAGTAGTGATAAATGGAAAATGATTAAAATGTGCCTCAATGTGAGTAACTAATGTAAGGAAATGTTAGATCTTATTATTGTACGAACTGCTATTATACTTTCGAGCTTGATTTCAGACAAGCATGCGCCAAACAAGACATCATCAACTCATTTCAAACACGAAAAGATCCATTGGTCAGTTTGGCGCAAAGGCTGGGCAACGCACTGATAGTCTTTGATCATCTTCGGATGGACTCATCTCACATCACGGGCTGATCCGACACAGGGAGACGCGGGCAATTCCGCGCTTGGTTTCTAGTAGAATTCTAAAAATTCAGGAATCGTCGAGCCACGCACGGAATCGACCAGCCACGCACGCTGCGGCGGCGCGAACTCGTCGCGAGCGGCGAAGAAGCGGAAGTATGCAGAAGGCGGGAGAATGCTACGAACCTGCGGCCAAGAAGTGAGCTCAGATCATCCTCGTGCTGCACGGAAGAAGGGATCGATCCAACACCATTCTCTTGAGGTGGCAACAGGGACCAACGACGGTGACCGCTGGAGGCGGCGACAGGGACCGGCGAGGGTGTGGGGGCATGTGGGCATTGTCCTGCGGCGGCGCGGTGCAGCCACCGGCGCTGGTGCGGGGACGCAGCGCCGCTGCTGCGCCGGTGGTGGTGTAGTGGTTTGCAGCAGGGAGATGAGAGGTATGGAGTTGTGCTGGTGCGATGAAAAATAATAAATAGAAAAGGAACCACGATTCAGCTGGGATAACTGACGAGATCCACAATCAAGGGGCGGTTCTTATGCTGTTTTCACGCAGTCCTCATTGGCTAGTCTCTATGAAGGGTGGGCCCACTATTAGACTTCTTAACAATTAGTATGAGTAACCAAAAAACAGATTAGCTGTGTGGAAGAAAAAAGGTACGAAGGGCGCGTTTAGTTCGGCAAAGTTTACACTACATAGTGTACGATTCTCCACTGTAGTATTTCGTTTGTATTTGTGAATTATTGTCCAAACATTGACTAATTAGGCTCAAAAGATTTGTCTCGCAAAGTTAAAGTAAACTGTGCAATTAGTTTTTGATTTCGTCTACATTTAGTACTCAACCGCAAGTTTGATGTGACGGAAAATCTTCTTTTTGCATAGTGCACTTTTGAAGATCTAAAAAGGGCGAAATAAAAAATGGAGGGAAAGAATGGCGGGAGCAAAACATGACAAAAAAAAAATACTAACTTGTGAAGTTGTGATTACGAGGGAAAGAATAGCAGGAGCCATAAAAGGCGAAACCAAAAGCTTGTGATTACGTTTTTATATTATTATTTTAGTGTTAGTATTTAAATCCGATAGTTAATAAAGTAAGACATCTGAAAATTACCTAGGCATTTAATCGGGCCTAGCAAATTAAATTACATTAAATTGATACTTTCTATCAAGCAAATCAAATCTAAATTAAAATATGTTTTTTTGTGCAAGATAAAATAAAATATGGTTAAAGATTTACAACTTTGGTTTTGGTCAATTCTTTATCCGAGGTCGAATGAAAAATTTGAATTTTAAATATGAGGAAATTCGATCATATTTTTCACTCTATAAATGATTTTAAATGAAAAAGTCGTCAACTACAAAGTTGCATAACTTTTCGAGATGTAAAACTTTTGATTTGGTCATTTCTCCATCCGAGGTTGTTTTAAAAAATCAAATTTTAAATATGAGAAATTAAATGTAATCTTCGTTGGACAGACGATTTCAAACGAAAAAAACTGTCAACTACAATGTTGCATAACTTTTCGAGAGCTACAACTTTTGTTTTGGTCGCTTCTCCATCCGACATCCTTAACTACAACTACACACTCACTTATAACTATAGAGCACATGGATTCCTTTGGTATTGACTTCTATTAAATCTGGTGAAACAAATAACTCAGCATCAAAACAACTTTAAATTAAAAAGTTGTGAACTATAAAGTTTTATAACTTTTTGAGATCTACAACTTTTGTTTTGGTTGTTTCTCCTTTTCTACCACTACATACTTACTTGTGACTTTAGAGCATATGGACTCCTTTGATATTAACTCTATAAAATTTTGTGATACATATTTGGATATCCAAACGACCTCAAATCAAAAAAGTTTTAACTATAAAGTTGTAGATCTCGAAAGGTACTATAATCTTGGAATAAGTTTGTCTTCATTGGACATCATATGAGAAAGTTACGAAGTCTTTCGTGCAGCCTATCACAAGGTTACGAAATGTGATAAAAAAATCAATGTCCTACATGTCCCAACAAAAGTATGTGCAGCCTAATGGTAGAGAGTTGTTCAGTTTGTTGGGTGGTATGGGTTTAAATCCATATGAAAACTTTTTTTTTGTTTTTTTAGAAATCAAATCTTGAAAGGCGTCTTGTTGTTTTTTTAAAAATCGCGTGGCCCACCTGTAGCCATTTGATTTCAGTCTTATACTTTTTTGTTTTTTAGAAATCAAATATTGAAAAATGTTTTTTTGTTTTTTAAAATCACACCTAAGCTGCGGTGCACTTATAGCCATTTGATTTCAGTCTTATACCTTTACAGTGCTAATACTTTTATTTTTTTTCAATATATTTCCTGCGTACAGGATAATATATTTCCTGTGTACGTAAGAGAGAGGGGCTATAAGTGCTGGATCCGGAGTGGCTTGATTGGTTCTAAGAGGTCGCATGTTCGAAATCCGTGCTTGATTGTTTTTGCCGCTTATTAATTAATTATTATTAAGTAGAAGTTAAACAAAGAGCACGTCCCGCATATATATATGAAACTCCATAAAGCTCCTAGCATCCGCGCGTTGAGAGCGCTCTAGTTACTGTTTACCAATCGTGTGCAGCCACCTGGCCTCGTGCGTGTGTAGTCCTCGATTTGGTCTCGCGTCGTTTAATTGGCCCGGCCCTCCTGCTGACCCTCGCTCTCTCCGTCCGTCAAAATAAAAAAGAAATCTCTTCCTTATCTTCGGACACGGCACCGCTGCCCCACGGAGTCGCATGCCGTTCCTCGGCAGCGCCGCTGGGATCGGCAGCGGGTTCTCCTCGGCTCCTTCGCCCGCCTCCTCGGCGCCGCCGTCGTCGTCATTGCCGGGGGCTCTCCTCGGCTCCTTCGTCTGTGTTCTTCGCCGCGCTTCTGAGGTGCTCCACTTAGCTTTACTCACTGTTCCTCCTGCGCGTCCTATCTGCTCCTTCGCCCATCTCCTCCGCGCCGCCGTCGCCATTGCCAGGGTCTTCTCTGTTATCCTTCTCCTATGTCTGTGTTTCGTTCATACGATGATCTTCGCTCCCTCTCTTTCTCCTCCATCTGATTGCTGTGTGCGGCGCGCGGGTGCAGGGGCCCCTAGTGCTTAAATTTGGCTTGTTTGACTTATTTTTTTAGCCGGAACAGTGTTTTTCTCTCCCAACAATTCAGCCGGAACAGTGTTTTTCAGCCAGTTTCAGCCAAAGTTCAGACCAGCGAACGAGGCCTAAGCCGTACACATATTCTCTTCCTCCGTTGTCACTCTTGCCACAGTACTTCTAATTACATCTGGTAATTTGATCTGTAATTTTATCCATGCTCATCCTAACTGCTATTTGATTTGGATCCCTCTCTGGAAGGGAATGAAAAAAAGGTCAAACTAGCTAATCATACGATCAGTTTTTCCATTGCCTTTTTCCTCTGGAATTCAGGATACTTGGTTAGCTAGCACTTCAGTATATGATATTGCCGTATTTATTTTGCCTGTAGAAATATTGTTCATTTATATCCTATATAAGGTGTTATCTTCACAGGAATTCACTTTCAGAAAAGAAATTTGGTTTATTTATATAGCTCCAGCGTTTTTAAGAATAAATAATTCATGTTAATATATATTCTGATGCAATAACTCTTCAGTTCAGACTGTAAAAGATCGCCTAATCATCATTTGCCTTGCACAGGTTAGGGATGGCATGGGAGATAACTGAAATATATTATGTCCAGCTAACTAGATATGGCCTGCAAAAGATCGCCTAACCATCGTTGCTTTTTACAGGTTAGGGATGACATGGGTGATAACTGAAACATATTATGTCCAAATCGATGTTCCATCGAACAAACTTGGACCGGCCTTCCATAGGTTAAGGACGAGATGGGGGACTGTTATATTCTTAGGTGCTTTATATTATAATTTGTGAACGTCATCTGCATCAAACAATGCTGTTGCTGCTGATCATGTACATCCTAGAGGTAATTTCAGTTCCCCACTGATTTTCTTTTGGAAAAAAAAAAGATTCAGTGCATTTTTGGTGTTCTGATATTTAATATTTCAGTTTAGAGTGAAGAGCTTTTAAATCAGATTGTCTTTTGCGTTGAAGTATATTTATTTTAGACTAACCAATTTTTGGTTTGCTTTTATTTGGCCAGATTAAGCTTGTGCTTTCGCGACTAAAGATACGCTTATGACATTCCCATGCCTTTTCCTGTCTAAATTATCCTCTGGCTATGTCTATCAAAATCTCTTTTGATTGACAAAGGGGTTCAACTATGACAGCAGGTACCTATAATTGTTTCCCTATTGTTACTTGAGCTTTATTTTTTTTACCGTGACAGCTATATTGTAGTTCCGAGATAAGACTACTCTGTAGACAGTTTTCAAATTATTTCAGGGTGAGGCTACTTACTACTTACAGATAGCCAGACATAGAAAAGGAGGGTCGGAGAAGCAGCGCAAGCTCACTCTGGTTATAAATAGTTCGAACTTATGATACATCTCCTACCATAAACAAATCTTGACGAATATGAGACCCATGGGAAGGCCTCTGTTTTAACCCACAGTAGTAAACCGCTCATATGTTAATACTTATTTTCATGTTGAGTGTTTCGAGGAGCTTCCTCTTGGATTGTGGCCAGGAGTTTTTGTTATGTGCATGAAGGTTTTACAGAGTTGCCAGTCCAAATGTCTAATCAAATTTGTCTAACTTATTTTAGTTTTATACCAATTAAACTATTAAGATCCATTTGTAGTGGCTAAAAGATTACTCATTTGGTCAGTGCTTCACATAACAATTGAGTGAAGATATATTCTTGATAATTTATGGCTCATAATAGTTTAATCTGTTAACTCTCCGTGTTCACATGGTTTCATGCTAATCTTTATGGGGATGATGTCATTAACGCACGTGCTTTTCTCAATGTGTGGCATGTATGGTTTGTTGATATCATGTGCTATTGTGTTCCTGCAGGTAGATGTTTCTTCGATATACTGTGTGCTTGGTCACAACAGGAAGCTGCTGCAGAATCGGACTTGGGTCAGGTACATCCCACTGTGAGACTGATGGTCTATCATCCGATCCCACACATTCCCTACGACTGCCTACTAATAATCATATATGAATACCTCACGCGTATGGTCTCTTCCTGTGCCTGCGTCAAATCAAAGTAAATAAAAAAATGGAGAAAACCCGCTCTCCTACCGCGGCATCGCGCCTCGCCGCCTCTGTCCGCGCTTCTTCCTCTTCCTCTTCCTCTTCCTCTTCCTCTTCCTCAATCATGTGATTCTAAAATGTGAGTTTACACCACTGTTGTTTATTCCTCTTGCTATTATCACTTCTGATAAAATATGCGTCGAGCATCTTTGGCTGATGTGCCGGAATGTTCCCTATATGGCGATTTCTTTTATGTTTGTGCTTACCGGACACTAGAGTGATGACTTCGATCAAAACTTGCATGCCTACAATATAAGCCGTCCTGTATTTGAATTGCACTGCACTAAATGCTAGGAATCTATTTTTCTTTTTTCTTCTTGGCCCGTGGGAGGGGGGAATGTTAAAGGAAAGTTGTTCACCTGATGAATCTTTTCTACATTATATCTTTTTGAGCTAATCGTTTTGTTAAGCCTCTTCTCCCATAAAAAGGTAAACACACGTCTTGCAGTGGTATTCTTTCATAAAAATCGTGTAGCAGAGAGATCAGTAGTGTTGCGGTTCTGTTTCTGCTCTAAAAGTTAATTGTAATGTTGAAGCCTTACAATACTGAGTTGCTAAATGCAAGCCATGACGCATCGAGCACACACCACTCAGAATAGCAATGACTGCTTCCTTGCCTGGGAGCTGTCAGCTGTGAGCTTCTTACTGCAAGTGGAGATCCAACATTCAACAGGTCAGTGGCATATTTGTTATTATCATTACATGGACAAGGTGTTCAGAAAACCTCAGAATGATGTTATTGATCAGGCTAAAAAGCAGTTGTTCAAAGAAAATGAACTTGCCCAAAGTTTCAAACCTATAGTACAGTCAAATACTATGAAATAATGTGCTTTAGGTGACCTTTATATTCATGGTGCTAGCATAATTTGCATATAAAATTAACACTAAATTATATTCATGCTCGAGTGCTCGACAGTCTTTTTGGTTAGTGATATCATGATTTTATTATGATAAAAAATACCATATATTCCTGATGGCTTTAAACTCTTTTGCAAACCTCTGTTTTATCAGTTTTATGTATGAAACCTGGAGTAGAACCACTCTACATTATGTCCTGAAAGCTACCAGATCCTGTCATACTTCAGATAACTTCATCTACAATCTGTCATTTTCCTCTACAACATGACTCTTTTGACTTCTATATATTTTTAGTGGGGACTAACTATTTACTTGCTTATAATACAATAATAGCTGGAGCACCAAATCTGGAAGAGGTCAGTTCACTTTTTTTTTTATGATCCCTTGTGAATATTGAAACCACCTCTTCACAATTTTGAAACATGTGAATCTTCAAAGCTTGAGACCACCTCTTTTTTGTTGCATAAAAGCTAAGGTAATTTCCAATGTTCAAATGGAACTACACTCCATCTGTTCTGACAAACCCCAATCTGTATAATGTTTATTCATTTGATATATGTTCTCTATTTTTATTTCAGGTTACAGGTGAAAGGGAAAGTTAGGCAATT
This sequence comes from Miscanthus floridulus, assembly GCF_019320115.1. Taxonomy (NCBI): domain Eukaryota; kingdom Viridiplantae; phylum Streptophyta; class Magnoliopsida; order Poales; family Poaceae; genus Miscanthus; species Miscanthus floridulus. The sequence goes on along the minus strand of NC_089580.1, from coordinate 47,221,182 downwards.
TGGCTTGCGAAAGTGAATCGGTGCTTATGTCACGATGTATGACCCTTAGCGGGTTCGGCCAGAACTGTTTTTTATTTTTAAATCGTGTGTCCTGTGTCCATGTATTTTTAAAATAATCAATACATAGTTGGGCAAATTTGGATTTTTTTTTTTTTGCAAAGAACGTTATATGCTCCCTTTATGAATTCAGTCAGTATTTGCATATGTATACTTTTCTAAGTTCCTTTGTATCCCATGTGTATTCGCTTCATCATCATAGCTAAACATTATATATAATACGGAAAGATCTAAATGGATCACCAAAACAATACATATACCACATTGAAAGGGAAATACCACGTCAACATACTCCGGAAAGGCAAGCCACGCTATCCTCACGCATCGACGATGCTCGAATACAAGTCACAACTCACAAAGATCAAAGTGATGTAACCTTAGCAAGAGCGGTATCACAGGTTCACAGCAAGAAAAACAGAGATGTGCACATCACCTGCGTGCGCAGCGAAGCGCGCAACCCGGCCTAGTAGCTCAGAAGAGCCGAGAGCCGCTCACAAGAGCACGGATATGCTTCCAACGGTTTGATAAACGTTGCCATCTTATTCCTTGCAACTAATAACTATCCATTGCAAAAGAGGTGTTTCTCTTGTAGTATACCGAAATGAAGAAGTCCACTAATAATATTGGTTATTGACAGTGTAGAAAAACCAAGATAACGCTAACATTGGCAAAATATACATCATATGATATTTAACATCACAAATATGGTCAATGGCCTAAAAAAATTAATAAATCAACAAAATTTACTCAAATTTCATATTTAAAGGCAAAAATAATGACCCCCATGAAATGAAGTGAAATATATTAATTAGCCCTTAATCATCGAATATAAGTCTATTTCTATTCTATTAATTGATACTATCAGAACAAAAATTCCAGAGATTAATTGTTGGGCAACTTTCCATTACTAGCGCCTTCTATAAAATGGTTCATATACACGAATTTCATAGGACACATTCTTTTCATATGGAAAACATATAAAACGAGAATTTCTGCATTCTAAAGGGGCATTCATCGGGCAGAGGATTCAAGTCAAGAACACGTAAAAGTGTGTGCCAATTTCCTTGGTTCCCTGATCCTAGTTTGAGGAATGAAAAAAGAGAACGGTATGCGTGGACGACCTTCATGTTGCACCTCCAACTTCAAATTCTCCTCTGTTTTGCGTTGTCGATCCAATTATCTAGAACCAGATATCGAAACCCACGTATGTGTAACTCTACGATGCAAACAACGAGAGGAAGGCATCTGCACTAATGCATCATGCATGCATTGTACTGGGCATCACACCGGGCTAGAATATACATTGCCAGATGAAATATAAGAGATTTGGAAACCACTTGCTATATATGGTGTTCAACTGCTCGTGCTCTTGTGACGTTGATATGCATACATTTCATCTTTCACAAAATCTAAGTATATATTGTTTCATAAGTACAGTGTAAAAACAAAACGTAATGGGAAATGAATACCACTGCAGCTTGAAGAAATTAATCAAATATACTTAGATTATTTGGTTCACAAGAGGTAACACTGCTGGCAAAGTGATCCGTTTGGATGGAGAGCATGTGGTCATGGTATATCATTCCCCATTCACATGCGAAATTAATTTACCCACATCCTTAGAGCATCTACACCGGCCCCCTTTCCTCCTTCTCTTAAAATTTAGGATAGGAGATTGAAAAAACTGAATTGTAAACTATAGTGGGACAAGTGCTCCACAGATTGAAAAAGCCTAATTCCTTTAATATGTGGGACCCACCTGTCATTGGCAATGAGATATATCTTCTTCCTCTATATTGTCTTCCTTCTGTGACTCCCATCTCTCACCCCGTTCGCTTGTTGGTTTCAGCCAGGCTTATTCAACCAGCCAACAGTATTTTTCTCTCACAACAAACCAGCACCAGCCAGCCAAAACCAGCCCAGAAACCAACCAGCGAACACGCCGTCTGTGCGGACAGAGAAACGATGCGGGACATGACTCCCGGTCCTGGCGGCAACTACTCGTTGAGCATACGTGTGTGCGGCCCGACGGTGGCTACCCGTCCGGCATGCGTGCGCGGCCCAGTGCGGCAGCGGGCTCTCACAGCGGCAGCGCAACGCTTGGAAAGGGGGGGGGCAGATGTCAGTGAGAAGAGAATAGAGAAAGAAGATGAGAAAAAATGTTGTTTGTTTCCCTTTCTTTGAGAGATTGAGGGGGGAGTTTTGAGGGAAATTTCTTTTAGGGAAAGGGGACTGGAAAGGAGATCTGCTGGAGGATGATTTTTTTTTTATCTTGAATCCCCTTTACTACTCATTATAGGAAAAGGGGTTCGCACTTGGTCAATCTGGTGGAGATGCTCTTACAGAGTTAGAAATATTCTAGAACACCAGACAAACGGCCTGTTCGCTGGTTGGTTTCTGGGCTGGTTTGGGCTGGCTGGTGCTAGTTTACTGTGAGAGAAAAACACTGTTGGCTGGCTGGTTTGGGCTGGCTGAAACCAACGAGCGAACATGCCAAAAGTATGAAGAGAGGTAGGCACACCACTTCTTAGGTACAGGGTCGCAACATCCACTTAATACAACCAATCAATCACATTTCCAGCATATTGTGTCTTCTCATGCAACTTCAGATTAATCCTATCAAACACAGACTCAATTCAGTTTCTATTCACAACTGCATTTAACCAATCACTTTTCTCCTCTAAAATACCGTTCTACTCAACCTGCATCCCCTGATCCATGTATACGATGACTCGGTGAGCCTATTTGGCAACCCAACACATCTAGACGTAGCCTACTATTGCCTAGTCCCAGGATATGGTTTTATTATTCTTTTTTTTTGCGGAAGATGGTTTTATTATTCTAAGTCTTCGTTCATTCGAAATTATATGTCATTTTATTTTTTTTTAGAAACATAACTTTCACTAAATACTTCTATGATGCCTAGCTTAGAAAAATCAGAACGACTTACAATTTACTCCATTTATTTCAAATTTTAAGACATTTTGATTTTTCTAAATACATTTTTAATGCATCTAGACATAGTATATATTTAAATGCATAATAAAAACTATGTATCTAGAAAAGTTAACGTCATGTTTGGATGGGTGGGGATGGGGATTGAGATTGGGATAAGATAAGGAGATATTGTATCCTAGCCATCCATTCTTTATACCTCATTTAATCCTAGCCATTCATTCATTTCCTTATCCCTATCCCATCTCCTATATCCTGGTATCCAAACAGCACCTAAAAGTCTTATAATTTGAAATGGAGGAAATACAAGAGAAATAGAAAAACAGTGACAAATACTATAGGGGCTGTTTGTTTCCTGGCTCAGCGGCCTAGCCAGGCCACCGGGCTGCAACCCCGTGTTTGCTTCCTGAACAGCTTGTTGGGCCTGACCTGCACGGGATTTAAAGCACGATTGGCCTGGCTCTCATAGAACGAGATTGAGTCTCGTTTTTTCAAAAGTCCGACTGGATGGAGAAATTGGCTATTCTAGGACTCCAAACGTTGGGTTTCTCTGTAATAGATTCATAACGTTTGTTTCTCCAAAATAGGACTCCAAACAATTACAATAAGCTCTAATGACATTTCGGGCCATTTTAATCTCTTTTAACATCTAAATACATGTATTTGTTCCTAACGTGACCGTTTTACCCTTCAGTGTTTTGACCGTGATTGTTGTGTCGTTTTGAAAAAAAAAGGTCACTGCTGGCTGCTTGCTTCCCACGGCCCTTGGCCTTGGCTGGGCCGCTGCCTTGGCTGGCTGGCTATGGCCTTTGCTGGCTGGCCGCAGGTGCCTTGGCTGGCCGGCCGTGGCCATGGCTGGCTGGCCACAGCTGCCTTGGCTTGCTGGCCGTGGCAATGGCCGCCATGTACGGTTACAAGTAATATATGTACAGTTCTAAGTAATATATAACAGCGTTCCAAGTAATATATAACAAGAATTGATTCATACACAATTACAAGTAATATATAACGGCAAGAATTTAGCAACGAGTTCATCTCATAAAACCATGTTTGTAGCATAAACAAGTTCATCTCAGAAGACCATAATGTAGTTCCAAACGAAATCAATGTCATATGAAATAAATCATGAGGTTACATCTCATCACAACTAAAATGCTCCATCATCAAATGTTTAGCTTTCTCCTTTTTGGAGTCATCTTTTTTGGTGGCACCGGGGTAGGCATCCTCACGGGGCTAGCGTTGTCAGTTTGTGAAGATGTGCCCTCTCCAAGTAACATCGCTAGCTTGCTGCACATAAATACGATCGGCAATTAGATGTATATATAAAACAATTATTGTGTATAGTAAATGTGTTAATATTCCTTACCTTCTAGTGACCCTTCCTGGACTATCTCGTAGGATTTTATCCCCGGTTGGCCTCCGTGGGGTGCTAGGTTCCGCCGGTCCTTCTTTTGTGACATTCTTCCTAGGTTGCCTACGCTTCCTACAAGTGATGAAATAAATTAATATTGATATTTTCATTCAAGTTAGTTGATAAAGAAAATCATCAATTACCCCTTTTTTGCGGTCCCATTGTATGGGCACTTGGAACTAGCTTGCCTGTGACCTTTTTCTCCGCATCGTTTGCAAGTCATAGGTCCTCTGATGATCTTCTGTCCCTTTGCATTTGTTGGAACAGTATCGTTATCACCTTCACCCTCATCCCATCTCTTCTCACCTTCACCCTCATTGGTAGATTTTCCTTTCTTCTTGTGTCCACCCTCATCCCATCCCTTGATTCTTAGTTTCCTCATTCTTCCAGCAGATAATTTAGCCAGAGGTGCACCAACGCCAAATGGTAGGTCAACATGTGGCCACTGTGTTTTATCTGTCATTGGCTCAATCTCTCTACCATAAGCAGCCCTAAATCTATTCACAGAGTAGTAGTCATGCACAAACTGTTCTAGATCCACTCCCCTTTAGCGGGTTGCATAGGCCAGTACATGTTGACATGGCTTACCAGTGTGCTGCCATTCAAGAAAAGTACATGTTCTTTGGCCTAGCTTGACAATATGCCTCACAGAAACGGCTCTGCTATGGTCCCACACCTCTGCACTCTAGTTAGAACATGGTACAATTTTCAGGTGTCCCAAACCTCTAGTGTTTGCCCTTAGCTGAACCATAATTGCTGGGAGTATCCTGCCTTCACGTAGCCTGTATGCAATAATTCTTCTCTTGTTCCACAGTACCATGATCATTTCTCTGATCTTATCAGCAAGGTCAGCAACCGGTAAGTCCTTATGGTCTCTAATCCAGTTATTAAATGTCTCAGCAATGTTACTAGTTATATAGTCACACTTAATTTCTGGATTGAAACCACACCTGTACCATAATAGCTTATGATTGGCCTATAACCATTGCACTGATGCAGCTGATTCACTTATCATTTTTGCTATATTGTCATAGAAAATCTCCTCTATGTAAGCCCTTGCAGCAGGATATATCTGGACAAACCCTCTAAATCTCTTCTTGAAGTTTCTGACCATATGATAAAAAGCATTCCCTTTGCTCTGCATTGGGGAATACATTCTTCACTGCATTCTCTAAGCCCTTGCAAGCATCCGAACAAACAGCAAGGACTAGAAGATCACCTATAGCTTTCTTTAATTGTTCCATGAACCAAGTCCAGTTATCTGTTGTTTTCTGAGCTATGAAGCCATAAGCGACTAGATACATCCAATTGTGACCATCAACTGCTACTGCTGCAGCCAAATGACCATTCCACCTCCCATTAAGTGCTGTAGCATCTACGCTCAAATGAGGCCTACAACCTTCCAGGAATCCATCAATGCATGGTTTCAGGGCACAGAAAAAACGGTGGAAATATACCTCACCATCTACCTCAAGAACATCGATATGAACGACACTCCTAGGACTCCGCTTCATCACCTCGGCCTTCCACCTAAATAATAGCTCAAATCTATCTGACCATTTCCCATAAATCTCTTCAAGAGCTCTTTTTTTACCCCGCTGTACAGTGTCATATCCAATTATACACCTATGTATTGGGTTTGTCTCCAACCTCGTTTTCAGTTCCTTGGTACCAATGTTTGGTTCAACTCTAAGGATATCCACAGCCCTGCTAGCTACCCACTTGCAACTTGGAGTTGTAACCTGCATCCTCTCACTAGACACACATTCATGTTTATCAACTAACACGGGTACCTACAAAAACAAAAAAAAATATTAAATTACATAACAAGATGAATGATTGAATTAAGTGATACAAAAAAAATTACCTCCACAGTAGTGCTGCCATTCAGTTTCGACCCATTTATCCTCCAAGGACAAGGGCCCATCGATTCATCACCAGACTTGCAAAAACCCCTATATTTCTTCGTAGTTGACTTCTCTACTCCTAAATGGAACTCCTTGATGGCATATGTCCGCACTGCCAGCTTGAACTCTTCCATTATTGGGTACTGTGTCCCAACCTTCATTGATGGGTTGTTCTTATCATATGAAATGACAATCTCACCCGATACGGCATCATTAGTAGGAATGGCAGCACCATCAACATCTTGACCAAGCTCATTATCATTGCCTTCTTCATCCATTCGACGATCAGATGCTTGTGTAGGTATATTTGGTGTGTCCTCATCTCCCAATCCCAATAGCTCACACATCTGACTCTCGCTCATAAGTTCAATTCGACCTTCATCATCAACTGTCTCAACTATCTATATGGTAGACCAATCAACTCTTTCTGTATTTTCGACATCATTTACTTGGGACCTACAAAAAAGCGAAAACTAGTTTACTATACTAGTAACATTGATACTAATAAATACATTGACATTTTATACTACAAACTTACTATATATGATAGGATGATGATTGATGTTTTACACAACTGTACTAGTGGCTGCATGGTTGATATATGATCTGCCTTACGTTCTATATATGTTTTATGCCTTCTTAATTGATTAGTTACAATACTGAACAATAGTTATGAGCGATATATGATAGTTGTCTCAGCTAGGTTGCATGGTTACTGAACAATTGTTACAGCTAGGCTGCATGGTCTAGTACTATATCATTTACTACATATGACAATTTACTGAACTTTCCATGCCTCGAGCAAACTGAATGGATGAACAAGGCAAACTGAATGCACGATCAAACTGAAAGGATCCTTAATGGCAAAAAACAGAAATCATTAGGGGCAATACCTCTGCACATCAAGCATCGGAAGATTGTACTCTGTTATCGGATGAGGAACAGTGGGCAGCAGAGCTCTTGCTATAGCTAGAGCATCGTCGCTAGGGTTCTCCATTGGAGGCTGTGGAAGGTCATCGGCTGCACCAGCTGCCGCAGCCTGCCCTCCAGGAGCCACGTCCGGCTGTGCACCAGGCGCCGCAGCGGCTAGGGTAGCAGGCCCCGAAGCGCCTAGGGCTAGGGCAGCAGGCCCTGATGTTGCCTCGATGTCCATGGCAACCGCCCCAGTGTGGACATCTTCGGCTGGAGGCTCTTCCTCCATGGAGGTCAGATCGCCGGCGTGGGGGAGGGAGAGGGCCGGCGGTCTTCACAGCGAAGCGGCGGGCGCCGGTGTTCTCGCGCAGGAAGGAGGAGCGTCGGTGTTCTCGCGACTACGCGTATATGGAGTAGATGAAACAATGGAATCCAGAATAGATGAGTCGATACATTGCTAGCCAATTTCTCTTGCTGAAGGGTAATAGGGTCAATACGAAAAATACATGTATTTTTAGATGACAAAAGAGATTAAAAAAGAAACAAAATGTCATTAGAGCTTATTATAATTGTTTGGAGTCCTATTTTAGAGAAACAAACGTTAGGAGTCCTATTATAAAGAAACCCAACGTTTGGAGTCCTATAATAGCCAATTTTGGCTATTATAGGACTCCAAACGTTGGGTTTCTCTATAATAGGATTTCTACTGGATCAAGCGCAAGCTGAAGTGTCTTGTCACCTCCGTAGCTCTTACCTACATGCCCATCGCGCTCCACTCCAGAAAAAGAAATACCTCCATGCCCACGGCGCCAAGCCGGGGCACACGCACACGGGGCCGCCGCCGCCTCGACCCGACCGCGCCAAGCCGTTGGAGCACGCGCGGGAGGTCCGCCTCCAAGGTGGCTGCCGCCTCCATCAGGAACCTCGTGGTGCTGCTGCTCGGGCTCTATCGTGTCGACGTTGTGCTCCCTTTGGGGTCCACGTGCTCTCCATGAACGGCGCCGCGCGCGCAGCACGCCATGGCAGACACTATAGCTAAGCGCCACACCGCCACGGCTGGCGCCGTCTCTGCTTCTGTGCGTCTGCGCCGAGTGATGAAATGCCTCTAAGGAGAGAGATGGGAAACGGTGGTGGTAAAGTTACCAGACCAAATTATCAGTCCAAGGCCAAGATAGGGGTGGAGTGGGTCGCTCTAGCGGTTCATCGAACCAATCCAAAAAAGCTAACCAAATGGGCCCCTAATACATCCCATAACACATCAGAGGGGCAACGGATCTGAACCACCCAAACCAAAGGATCGCATGGTCAACCCTTTTCTACCTGACGCTGCCGCCGGCGTCGTGGCCTCATGTGAAAGCTCTAATTTGGTTTTGATGAATTGATGAAACCCTAAGTACTAACCTAGTTTATTAAAGAGATAATGAAATAGGGTAGCACATTCCAAGTGGTAACCAATGATGGAGATGATCAAGATGGTGGTGTGATCATGGTGATTGAGTGCTCGGGCTTAGAAAAGAAGAAAGAGAAAAATAAAAGGCTCAAAACAAAGGTATAAGTTGTAGAAGTTATTTTGTTTTAGTAATCAAGACACTTAGCCAGTGTGATCACATTTAGGATCGATAGCCGTACTATTAAGAGGGGTGAAATTCGTATCGAAATGCGGTTATCAAAGTGTCACTAGATGCTCTAATTCATTGCATATGTATTTAGATTCTAGTGAGTGGTAACACCCTTGAAAATATTTGTGAAAATATGCTAACACACGTGCATAAGGTGTTACACTTGGTGGTTGACATATTTGAGCAAGGGTGAAGAAGTTGGTGAAGTGAATGAGGTAATTATCACTGTGAAACAGTGACCAGACGTAGGTTACGCTGTGACCGAACTTCTGGGTGTCAGTGTCCGGTCATTTATAAATTTGTTGGTCGCGCTCGGCCTTTGTTGGTTCGTGACCGGACTCAGCATAGTGAAAGTGACCGGACGCGTAGGGCCTGTGTCCGGTCATAGGTGATGTGGCGTTGGTGGGCTGATCAGAGAGGACCGGACGCTGGGCACGTCAGGTCATGATTTTGCCTCTCTGGATCTGATCAGACGCTAGGAAGGTGCGGCAGTAGCGCATTCGGTCAAGGCGTGTTGGCTGTAGCGGAGCAGGTGAACGGAGTGGCGTCGGGCGCGCCTGGTCGTTGATCGGTGTGTCCGATCACAACTTAACCACGTGGGCGAGACTAGCCGTTGAAATCGAACAAACGAGGTTGAACCGAGGGGTGATGTGGCAGCCATCCATTGACCGGACGCTGGCAGGGTGCGTCTGATCATTTTGATCGGCGCGTCCGGTCAGCGCGTGACAGGCTGCAGTGAGAGCCCAACGACTCTATTTATAGGGTCTCTCTATTTAATCCACATGGTCGGCTCTAGCTCACTCTCTTGATCATTTGCATTGACATAGCAACCTTATGAGCTTAGCCAAAGTCCTCTCACTCATCTCCATCAGTGACATTAATTCATCATCTTTGTAAGATTGGAAGAGAATCCAAGTGTATTGATTAAGTGGTTGCATCTAGAGGCACTTGGTGTTTGTGTTTCGCTGTGGGATTCACTTGTTGCTCTTGGTGGTTGCCGCCACCTAGACGACTTGGAGCAGCGAGGATCGTCGAGCGGAGGTTGGTGATTGTCTCTGGCTCCAATCATGGTGATTGTGAGGGGTTCTTGACCCTTTTCCCTGTGGAGAGCCAAAATGTACTCTAGTGGATTGCTCGTGGCTTGTGTGATCCTTATCTTGTGCTGGTTGTGCGGCATCCTATTGAGGGTTTAGCTTGTGATGCCAATTAGCATGTGAACCTCTAAGTGAGTGAATCGCCTCAACGAGGATTAGCTTGCCGGTAAGCAAGTGAACCTCGGTAAAAATCTTATGTCACCTTGTCCGAGGATTTCATTGGTTATCTTGTGATTGATTGATTGGCTCCATCTTGTGATTGGCTGATACCTCGACACGTCGATATAATCATCGCCATCCTTTCTTGTATTGCATTCCTAGTGTGTAAGCTAAGCTCTTTAGTGTAATTAGTTTTAAGAGCTAACTTGCGTCGGGACTAGTGGTTAGTGAGGCTCTTTAGTTAGTCTTTAAGAGCTCACTAACTTAGTGTAGTGACATATCCATTATGTAGATAGAGACTATAGCAACTAGGATTGTAGTAGGTGGCTTGTATTTTTAGTAGGCTAGCGCTACACTCGCTTTGTCGTTTAGTTGACTAACCATATTGCTTAAGTGTTGTTGTAGAAATTTTTATAGGCTATTCACCCCCCTCTAGCCATTAGGACCTTTCACCTTCATTGCTGCCCCTTCCAGTTTCTCTTCATCTCCACATACGCCAGAATCTCAGCGCTCCATGGCCTTCATTTTAGGAGAGCGCTGCCATCATGCTGCTACCGAAGTTGGAGTAGAGCGGTAGAATGGGCATGGGCGCTGCTGAGGCCGGCGTGGATCGTGGAGCACGGCGAGGCAAAGGACGACACCGGGGAGGAAGATGAGTGCGAGGACGAGTCCATCATCCACTGCTTAAAGCACGAGAACGGTGGGCTCTGCACGTCCCCAAAATCATTGGCGTCGGCCTCCGCGAATAAGACGCCCTACGCGACGCAGTCGACAGCGAGCTTCCTTGTCCATGTGTCTTCCTCATGGAGGCGGCTGACGAGCGGCTTGTAGGTGTACACAGAGGAGAGAAAACAAGCTATAGCCAGAGACGCATGCCCGACGTCATGGGTCGACCCATATACCCATTGGAGCATTAGACCCAAACAACTTTAGCTTATCATGGATAAACCGGTGCTCCTTTAGGTCCTAAATGGATTGATGGTTCAGGTATGGTTCGATCCATGGAGCAACCACGCCCATCTTTAGTCCAAGGTGGCTATAGCCATGTGTACAGGCAACCAAACATGATTTCTATTGGGTCTGGCTCATTCCAATGCAGGAAACAAATATAGGAGCTTGTATCATGGGAGTCGGGATGGAGCTAGATGGCCTTGGCCAGGCCAGTTGCCCATGCTGGACAGGACCACCCAAACAAACAGGCCCATAATTATCGTTGCTTACTCGTTAGCCTTTCCACTCTAATGCTATTGTAGACAATTTTGACCCTATATAATGGCATTCATATGCTGATTTTGGAAAGACGGTTTTCGCCTTCCGCTCTAGGCCGCCTCTCAAGGAAACAAAGCGTATTAGTACAAAAAAAACTTGTTGGTATGGCTAGAGGAGGTGAATATAGCCTAACTAAAAACCTTCAATGACAAAAACAAAAGTAGGCACAAGTATTAGTACAAAAGGTAATCCTTAATATTTCTATGTGCCTAGCCTAGCAAGCAAAGCAAGCCTTCCTATGCAATTCTAGTAGCAAGAATATCAACTAAATTGCAAATAATGCACACAAGCTACTCGAATTGAATTGCTCAACTAAACGAGCTACACAATATAACTACTCAAAATAGTTACTCAACTAGTTGAGCTACTCTAAATACTACACAAGCACAATATGATCAATTGAATAACAAGTGTAGTAAGGGCAAACTATCGGGGTAAGTGACACAATGAAATTTTCACCCGAGGTTTAGTTGCTTGCCAACAACCTACGACCCTGTTGAGATGAGTCTTTGGACTACCACTCCTCCGCAATCCTAGCAAGCACTCAAGCTTGTCCCTGACGTGGGCGCATGTCTATGAGCCGGTAAAGCCAACACAACACTCCAACAAGCATCGATTCCACTAATGGTTGCTCTTGCAATCTCCACAAAGATGAGCATCGACTCTCTCATAATCCAATCAATCAGAGCCCTAGCACAATCACCAAGTGGTGCTCAATGGTGACCCACCATAGTTTTAGGGCGTCTAGGTGGTCAGAACTAGAACCCACCATAGTCAACGGACACATGCAGTAGGGTCGATGTTGCCGCAAGTGGAACGGGCCTACATACGTGTCGTGCATCGCTTACACTTTTGACCTCGCTTCGTGTAAAAAGGTTATCATAGAGGTGTTACGTTTGGAACAACAAGGATTATAAGCTAGCCCTCACCCTCTTAAACTTCTAAGGTGGTACGAAACCCACCAACTATGACTTTTCATGTGCCACATGGGTCAAATTTATAACTACTATATGCTACTAACAGGGTGAGGTGTTACACGTTTCCTATGGCTAAAAAACTAGTCGTTCCTACCAAAAGCTCTAGTGACACCACCGGAGAGATTTGATGAACATTGCACTTGAAAACACCAAAAACAACCTCTTTCGCTGATCTGCACTCCGGTGCACACACCGGAACTTCCAAATGAGCACTTTTGAAATTCCTGCACGCTGAACACCACTTTCCCAAAGCTCCGGTGCACACCGAAACTTAACATGGCCGCTCTGATGTTTTTCAATAGTTAAAACCAATCTCCAGTGAGCCCACAATACACTTCCGGTGGTCCCCAAGCGTCCCTCTAAACTTCACAAGACCATCTCTTCAGTGACACCTCCGGTGCCCACCCGAGAGTTCCGTTAAGTGCAACATATTTGCACAAAGGCTTTTTCTCAACCCGTTTTTGCAAGTGTGCCAACTCCAAATGTGTTCCAATAAACACCTTCACTTTTAAACACTGAGTTAGAATTTTTCAAAATATTTTCACTTGCTTCCTCACCACACACTAAGTCTAATGCATATGCAGGGAATGTCATCATCTAGTGGCACTAGATAACCGTAGTTACTTTAAGATCTTCCCTCTTAACAGTACGACTACCTATCGTGAACCCGAATGTGCACTCTATTGCATCTTGGCCGAAAAAAATAAAGTCATAATGATATACCTTTGCCTTCGGGTTTGCTTCTAACACCATCTTCTTCTCTTCTCTCCAATGTTGAGCACTTTGCATTCTGTGGTGCGCATCATCTCCACCATCCTCTAGCCTTACTCAACTCCAAGTGTGGAACTAGCTCAATTGTCTCCATTGAACACATTGGTTCACCAGTTGTCACTCAATTATTAAGACAAACTAGGGCCTTCAACTGTGTGAGATATTCATGTGAGATAGCTCAAGTTACGGATAATATTATAGGCTATAAACTTGCATCTATAGATTTTTATTCAAAGTGATTCCGAGATAATATTGTTTCTTTAGTAGACGATAATAATATCTTAAGAGAAATTAAGAGTTAAAATATATTTTATTTGACTTTTTCAATAGTCATTTCACCTTGCACCATGGTACGTACTCAAGATGTTGAATTTGTCATATCAAAAAATCATATATGTAGTAGTATTGTTTTATAAAATATATAGTGTTTAAATTAAGTTACTAATATTGATATGACATTACGTTTCTTTAAAATGTATAAACTTGTTTAAGATAAAACTTAGGAAATTTATTACCATGGAGTATTGATATAACTTAAAATTATCAGTCATTGATATGTGCTTTGTTAAGATTTTTCCATGCTTCATATGATATTGAAATAATTATTTATCTAATGCATACATTTTTACTTGGTCTACATGGTGGAATATAGTATTATGTTTACCCTTAACTTAACCACATAATATGGATATTGAATTATTTTTTGTAATAGGTTATATTTGCATTTACATGTAGGTTTGAAAGATATCTTTGTTAATTTTTTTTTATAATGGCTAAGGTGGATAATTTAGATACAAATTGAAAGGTGTTTTCTAATCTCTTTTCATAATGGCGCATATTGGTAATCTGAATGTAAATTTAGGGATTACTTTGTATTATCTTTCATAATGGCATATGTAGATAATTCATTAAAAATGCATGCTAGTAAATTAGTTGATTCATGTGGTAGCACATACTTGCATCCGAGTAGGTAGATCATGCATGCTTGTCTATATACCACGTAGTTGGCTTGTATATAACAAGAGCAAAGCATAGTTATATGTGGCTGGCCGTGTTGTTAGCTTCTCCCTGAGTTATAGTCGTTAGCTTCTCCCCGGGTTATTAGCCAAGTTGAGGTGTTAGAGGAAAACAAAGGATAAAATTGGTCCTAAATCAGGGGCCCAAAACATTGGAGATTGACTGACTTACACATAATAAGCATAGACATTTTCCCCCATGTGACCATATATTTTATTTCATCTTTTGTAAGAGATGTTGGATTGGGCCAAGCTGAGACTATTCTATTACATATCGGAATAAACCTTACAGCCTCAGAAACCATGACAATTATTCTTGCTATTGCCATCTGGAGCTGCTGCTTGGAAATGTTATCAGGATAGCTGTAGAGAGTGTTGATATCTTTCAGAAAAAGATCTTGGCTTAGCGCCAGTTGTTCAGTTTTGATTTGGGGTGCTCCTAAAAGGTCTGCATACAATCCACCAAAGTTCAGCACGACACTTTGTGGTATCTCTGGTCTTTTTCCTTGTTTGGGCTTCAATTCATACCAGCGTCCATTCATGTTCATAAACCCGACCATATTCTAAATGTGGCAGTCATGAGGTAGTAACAAATAAGAGCATAAGACACTTAAACCAGGTGATCATTTTTTTACGCTAAAAGCATATCATTTTTTTACGCTAAAAGCATCATGTGATGTGACAATGCATGATCCATGTGTAACTAGGGGAACAAAGCATGACGATATTCAAGCACCTTTCCCTGATCCCCTCTGGCTCTGGGCACCCGCCGCGCGCTGCAATAGCACTTGCAGGAACCCCCTTCAGTATCGCTGATTGATTCACAATCCTATTTGTAACGTGTGAAACTAGATTGTTAACCAGCTCTTCTTGTTACTTTTGGTTACAAAATATTATTGTAGTATAAAAACGTTCTTTGTGATGCTTCTATGGAACCTTCCAAACTGTTCAATCCTCTGCCACGTGTAGGCATCACTGGCAGGCCCATCAATCAAATAGGCAAAAAAAATCAATCCTCTCTCAGTGTCTTGTCAAGGAAAATAGTAGATGGATTCAAGGAAAATACAGGGGTAGATTGAAAACATGCCCTGTTCGCCTGGCTGATAAGTTATGGCTGAAAGTACTGCTGGCTGATTTGTTGTGAGAGAAAAATAATGTTCGTTGGTCAAAAAAGTATGGCTTATAAGCCAAGCGAACAGGAGGTATATAGGCCAGATGTTGACTGTGCTGAGGTGGCGGTTGACTGGAAACACGTCGCATTCTGATTGGCTCGCTGGCCGTTCATTCAGATCAGATGGTGATGTAGGTCATTTTTGCACTTGTTCTCCTAAGGCGTAGAACGACTATGGGGCTGATTGGTTGTCCGAACCAGGCCATCCTTGCACCCTTTGCCTGCTTTATCTCATTCTTCTATCATGTTTGATTCTCCGCCTTGCACATTTTGTCTGCTTCGTTTCATTCCGCTGCCCTCCACCATCCCGCACGGCTCTGTCTTCTCAATTTCCACTTCCCTCGTGATGCAAGACGACACGATACACCCATGGTATAAGGGCTCATGTGTCACACACTCAAAACTCTTATCCATGCATGCAACCAAACAAGATCACGTCTCGTACTGGACTAACAACAAAGACAACCAAACACGACTGTGTGTACAATTTAAGCATGAATCTCATAATCCTAGACTGCCTCTACATTCGACTCTTTATCACCAAAGCAACCAATCATGTCCTATTTTTCTGGGATTGGGGGGAGTACTCGTTGGCCCTTCCACTCTAATGCTATTGTTGGCAATTTTGACCCTATATAATTACGTTCATACGCTGATTTTGGAGGCCGTCTCTAAGGAAACAAAGCGTATTCTTTTTTTGAAGTTGAAACAAAGCGTATTCGAAATGTTGTCAAACAAAAAACGTATTCGAAATAAAAAGTGACACCCTGTGGCGCTTCTACAGGGCCCCCGCCGCGTTCTCCAGTTTCTCGCGCGCGCGCCGCCGTCGGCGGAACCAGCCGCCGGCTCCGTCTCTCCGCCCCTGCCCCGCCCCGCCCGGCGTGTAATCTCAGACCTAACCTAACCAGACTACTACCAGAGTCACTCCCTGCGCGCGCGCACCCGAGCCCCCTGTTCTGGTGATTGGTGAAGACCTTGTCGGAGACCGCAGAGATGTCGGCCGCGGCGGGGACGCCACCGGAAGGCGGAGGGGATCAGCCGTGGCAGTCTTACCATACCGCATACACCAACGCCAAAGCTGGTACGGGCGCACTTTCTCTGCTCGCTCAATATTGGGGGTTTTCCGGGGTTTGACACGGCGCCGGCTTAACACGAAACCTACGGGTAAATTTTCGCCATAAGTGCTTTACTAGTTGGGCCGCATAATGTTAGAACAAATCTGGAGCTGATCTTTCACTTTGCCATCAGATGAGTCAAGATACATGTAACATTTGCGTATGGCACGATATTAGTTCCGTTCGTTTTCTTCATTTAATGCCCTTTTCTCCTTTTTTCACAATATAAAGGGCTATCGGACTTTAGTGGTATGTACTGTTTTTGTCCAGTAGACTGGTACTTTGCTAGTCATGGCCACTGTAAGCGTATAATGTCATCTATGCTATGAAGTTTATTTGCGATTTTTGTAATTGTTCTCTTGTGGTGTTGCACTAGGAATGGAGGGTGTTGACAAAGAGAAGGTGCAGAAGGTAATCTATGAAATGAGCAAGGGCTCAAAATATTTCGAAAATGAGCAGAGGAAGGAGGCAGTCACCAAACAAAAGATTGAACATCTCCGTGCGCAATGTGCAGCATTGACTGATAATGACATATCACATTTTCAGAAGGTATGGACTAACACATTTTCATGCTAGCTTTTGTCTGTCACCTTTTTGGTCATATAATTTGTAAGCCATGCTTCAGTCTCCTACACATTGGTTGATGGTCATAAAACACCACAAAGATACAACAGAAAATATGTGATTCCTTCAGGGTAAAATCAAATGGTCAATTCATCAATGTTTTCTTGTGCATTTGATGTAATGCTCTTTGTTTCACAGCATCAAACAGAATTTGTACCAAGCCAATGTAATGATTAATGTATGTGTGCTCCATATTTTACTAATGCCATTTTATTTCTCCTCTCTTATGTATTTATCCCTACATGACAACATAATTTTCAGGTTGCTGAGAAGAAAATGTTAGAGTTGGAAGCTTCACGAGATCTTTCAAAGATATGGCTTCACACTGACATGGACGCCTTTTATGCTGCTGTTGAGACATTGGAGAATCCATCCTTGAAGGGAAAACCCTTGGCAGTTGGTAGCATGTCTATGATAGCTACTGCCAGTTATGAGGTGAGCATACTACCTTATTATGAAATATACGAAAAACTTTTAATTTAATCACTAAAAGAAGAAAAAATTATGTGTTCAGTTGTTGTATTTGAAAATGTTGATTGAAATTTCAACGTTGCATTTCAGTGTTATAGACTGGAAACTGGATGGGCCAAAGTGGTGTTAGTTTTGTTTTTTGTCGTTTGGTAAATGTAGAAACAGCAGTCCCCTTTATCTAATGGATTGTGTAATTGATTCACTGATTCAGGCACGTAAGTTTGGAGTACGTGCAGCGATGCCTGGTTTTATTGGATGCAAACTATGTCCTGGCTTGGTTTTTGTCCCACCAAACTTTGAGAGATATACTCATTATAGCGAGCTGACAAGAAGAGGTTTGTAAAATAATACTGCTAATCTAATCATTACAGAAGGAACTTGAAACATATAATGCTAAGATCTGCTGAGAAGAACTGATTATTGAAGCATTGGTGCCCTTAGTTTTCCAGATGTATGATCCCAACTTCATTGCAACAAGTCTTGATGAAGCATACCTCAACATAACTAATGTTTGCACTGAGAGAGGCATTACAGGCGAGGAGGTAATCATGAGCCTTTCTAACTGTCACAGCTTCCTGATGCTTTACTTACCAGGAGCACGTGATTTGATTTGCTTATCAATTTAATCTCCTCCCAACATTCTCGTACTACATGATATTTTTTACTGATCACATCACACTGGTTTTCTTAGGTTGCTACTGAACTTAGGTCTGCCATTCACCAGGAAACTGGTCTAACATGTAGTGCTGGGGTTGCTCCAAACCGTATGATTGCGAAGGTCAGACCTTGAAGTTTTGTTTACTTCTCTCATTTGAATGTTACCTCGAAAGTGGCAACGCCCTGTTTGTGTTATTTTTAATCTCTGTGTGCCTTCTTCATCAGTATTTCATTGAATGCCTTGTTGGGTTAACAACTTAACATAGAATTAGGTAATAACTAATAAACTAATTGGGTTGTACTGGAGTACTGGCAAAGCATTTGCTTTGCACAACCAATATCTGTTGCCTTTGAAGCAGTTGTTTAGCAAGCATGACTGGGGACCTTTTTGGTTAACTCATCCTGTCTACTCTTTTTTTTTAATCGTCCTCTGTTCTTATTCATGTTGGTGTAGCTTATCCTACAGCAAAATTACAAGGTTCCTTTCCCTTTTTCTATCTTTTTTCTAGGTTTGCTCTGATATTAACAAGCCCAATGGGCAGTTTATTTTGCCAAATGACCGGGAAGCTGTGTTGACATTTGTATCTACATTGCCTATAAGAAAGGTAATTCCGTTTTTTACTTTATTATATAATTATTAAAAAATCGTTCCTTTTTGTTTTACTGTCCCATTTTTAACCTTGTTTTCCGCTTTGTATTTGGACATTTATTTGGTTATACTGTAAGATGTGTTGTAACTATTGTACACACTTTTCTCCCACAGATCTGAGGTACAAATCCTGATAATAGTTTCTCTATGCATTTATGAACTCACGTTTTATTTCTTTGCTTATGATGTAATGTTGTTCACTTCTTGATGCTGGCCTTTCTTTGGTTATTTGTGAAAAGGAAAAAAAATGATTTGTTATTTCAAAATCTTTGTATGCAGATAGGTGGCATAGGTAAGGTAACAGAACAGATGTTACGTCAGGTTCTTGGAATCAGTACATGTCAGGAGATGCTGCAAAAGGCTGCTTTTTTATGTGCTCTTTTTTCGGAAGGCTCAGCTGGTCCGTATGTTAATTATACATGTTTGCTGTTCTTTTGAAGCTTTTAGAAAGCTATTTTATCCAAGCAAGATCTCAGAATTCAAGTTGAATCCTATGTTTTCAGATTTCTTCCTTTCGGTTGGTCTTGGGTTAGGAGGTACAGAAACCCCAGAGCAAAGGCAAAGGAAAAGTATCAGTTGCGAGCGAACTTTCACAGCAACAAATGATTCTTCTTTGCTTTTCGAAAAATTAGGTAAACATCTTAACTTATTTGTGTAACTGAGGCCTGATGATTACACATCTCAATTGGTAGCATCTTGCCATCAATTCAGATCTCTTGTGCTAAAACAACTTAGTTTCACTGCAGAAGGCTGCTTGCTCTATTAGCAATTTCTTCTCAATTACATTCCCGCGTATTCAAATGTCAGTAAACATTTTGTACATTAGTTTGATTTTGAATCATGCAACCTATCAGAGTACTTGTAAAAGCACAATTTGTAATACATTATGGATGTTCTTTGTCGAACCTTCAGAGGTCAGTTTGAACGTTTTAGAAATATCAAAGCCCAGTCTCTTTGCTGCTATATCATGCAAATTTATGGAAGTAATAATAAGATTTACTCCCTCCATTCCAAATTGTAAGTCGTTCTGGCTTTTCGAAGTACATAGCTTTTGCTACGCATCTAGATATACATTATGTCTAGATGCAAAGTAAAAGCATTGTATCTAGAAAAGCCAAAACGACTTATAATTTGGAATGGAGGGGGTACCTTACCAGCATTTTCCTGTTATGATTGTATTTGTAGCCTACATTTTGTTGTGAGTTCTGTAGTGGTATATACCAGTACCTTTTCATGTGCTCAGGAATGATTTTGTGGGAATAAACCCTGTAAAACAGTAAAGATGTCATCAGGACTTCATGTGATATTGCACCTGGTGATAGGATGCTAGCATGTTTCGCCGCATGACTCGCCGCATTGTTATCTATTTTCAGATAGCCTTGCAGAAAATTTAACTGATGATTTGCAAAAGGAGGGTTTGAAGGGAAAGACACTAACACTCAAACTGAAGACTGCAGATTTTGAGGTTTGGTTCTCCCATTCTAATAGTTGTTGACTGATTTTTCTGTAACAAGAACCAAGAGAGATGGTTTTTTTTTCATGGATTACTAGATTGATCAATGATCTGAATCAGGTTCGGACAAGGGCAGTAACTACACGGAACTACATCAACTCCAAGGAAGATATCCTGGTCTATGCTACAAAGTTGCTTAAGGCTGAAATGCCTCTTTCTTTGAGACTGATGGGTTAGTGTGTGCACATCTAAATTATTTTAGTTGGATCAAACTTTATGACTACTAATTGTGTGAAACTCCTACAGGATTGGCTTTTTGCTTCTAATAACTTCTTAGCTCATATGACAAATTTTTGTTTGTCCTCAAGTTCGTTTAGCTGCTTTGACAGCTAAAAGTCATGTGGTTCTGTCATAGTGCATGTTTCATTTACCTTATCAAATTGGACTGCAGTGACTGTCATTTTTTGTTTGGTTATATTTTGATGTCATGTATTCTGTTTGGACAATACTATGCTATTTGCATTTGACATTTTTTTTGTTCTTGCTGCTCGAGGAAGTCAGACCTGACAGTTACCCTTATACAAACTAATAGGATTGCGGATGTCTCAGCTGCATGATGAGAAGGATGATCCATCTACTTCAACACAAAAGACACTAGATTTATTTTTTCGTTCATCAAACAGTAACTCAAATGTCAATGGAATAAATGTTCAGAGAATCACTAATGCCTCAGGGCAGGATAATGATTCTATTACTCTCACAACCAAGGAGGAGTACTTGGTACTTGATGCTGGCACAGGTGTTTCCACAGATCAACAGGATTTCTTCCTAAATGATGAGAGCTGTTTTATTCCTGAACAAAGGAGTTTAGGCAATTATAGTAATGAGGCTGTCCTAAGCAACCCGTTAGGTGGAACAAAGTTAGATGATGTGTCTTCCAGTGCAAAGGTTTGTCTGAATTAAAATTTCTATTATTTCACAGCTAACGAAAAAGGGTGGACTTTTCTGTCCATGTCTTCATACGCAAATTCATAAGTGAACCTTACTTTTCATAAGGTTGCGCCCACTGAGAAGTTGAATGAACCTGATAACTTGACCAGTCCGAAGGCTGTGGCTTCATCAAGCAAACCTGATCAGCAATCATGGATCGATGGCTACATTTGTTCCATTTGTGGATTTGAACTACCTCCAGGCTTTGAGGAGGAGAGACTAGAACATTCAGATTTTCACTTGGCTGAAACACTCCAGCATGAAGAAGCAGTGGACGGTACAAGACACATATCAAACGAGAGGTATCTATGTCTGTTGTTTTCTGCTACAGATATGTTGTTTTCTGCTGCTGTTACAAACTAGGCCGTTGAATTGTTTCTTACTGGTGTGAGCTACTTTTGGTAGGACTTGGCTTCATCCGTCTGGTGCCATCCTTGTTGCTATACTAATACATGCTTCGTTTTTTTCCATTTATGTTTTGAACCTACTAAATGATTCATGTTGCCATAGTAGTATAGCCTTTATTTTATTCTCCTGATATCACTCAGAGATGATATGAACGTTTCATAACATCTTTTCGTCTTCTTCTGTTTTCAGCAGGCTGGCTGAAAGACCATGCTCTACTACACCCACACCCAAGAAGAAACTGAAGTCTTCTAAAGAAGGAAAACATATCCCAATTGACGCTTTCTTCACGAAGTGTAATAAGAACTTGTAAGATAGGACTTACTGGCAATTCTGTAACTATGGGTATGCTACCCACTTAGCCAAGTGTTGTACGTGTAACTTTATTCTTGATGAGTGTAATATGTAAATATATCACCTCAACTCTCAGGTAAAGACGTCCAGTAATTATTATTTTCTTTTTTTTTCTTTTTTGCTTTTCTTGAACGGGACAGTTCAAGATCAAAATAATGTACTCCCGAACAGGAAATTTACCGTAAGTTCATAGGAAAAAAAAGGACCGTGTATGTGAAGTGCATATGAATTTGCCATGTTGTTTCCTCCTTTTTTTTTGGATAGGGATCTGAATTTGCTATGTTGAGGACAGAGGACCAAACAAGCAAAGCAAGGTCAGGGTTACTCTCCAAAAACAAATTAATGGTTTTCTTGTTATACATGTAGATATCCAAAACGTATTGGTCATATTCATAAATGGAGTGATAATTATGTGCCTTAGTTAAAAAAGAAAACAGAATTTCCTCCCAATAAGTAACAGGGCCACAGCGGGAGCGAGATTTTTCGGACAAGAGAATGAACTACCCGGTGCTTGTGCTTGTACCTGTCAGTCCGCCCGCCAGCTTCATTCCTGCACGTCACGTGGTCAGAAAAATTCAGCAAGCATACTCAAAGGGGAGGAAGGGGGAGACGGCAATCATGCACAGCGGCGTCGACGCTCGGCCGGGGGCCCCCCTCCCCCTCCCCGGCGCATCACCAGCTCCCTGCTCCGGCCGCCGGGTCCCATGGCCGCGGTCGGGGTTAGGGGCTGCGCTGCGGCGGCCAAATAGCCCTCACGGCCGCCTCCGCTTCGGGCCCCTCCCCGCCGGCGACCTCTGCAAGCGGGCCCACCGTGTCCGTATCTCTCACCCTGCATATATCTTTTTGAATTTTGAAGATCATCTATCATCTTTTTGTTTCATCATAAGTTTTTTTTATGGGCCCAGAGCCCCAGGATAACCTATGATATGTAGCATGTTATGCCAATAATTATTTGAGATTTCCTAGTGTCACAGATTTTCATTAGAAATTATTTCTTAAAACCTTTTATATCACCCCCAAAAAAGTTTTGTTCACTGTAGCAAAACTCATGGCTTCTTCTTCCTGTGTGGCAGGAGAAGCTACGTGTTGCTGTGCTTGTATGGAAGTCCACACTGCAGAGCGAACATGGTAATTGCGCAATGGTTCATTTGCTTCATCGTATAACTTGGACTCCAAGATGTCACATTTTCTGACCTCAATCCGGTCCTCAATGCTGCTGTTATCTAAGCATGTTGCCCAAAACACATCTACTCAGGTGTTTCACTTCAGGGTGAGTGTGTCGTTCCTGAAGGTGTTAAAGCTGCTGGGTTTCAGATCTCTGCCGATGACCTAGCATCAATCGTTGAAAATCGTGACGCTGAAAAGTTGACTGTGCTTGGCCAGCTGGATGGGATCGCAGACAAGTTGGCGGCGTCGTTAGCTGATGGAATCACCACAGATGAGTGCAGCCTGAATCGAAGGCAGGACATGTATGGAGCGAACAAGTTCACGGAGAGTGAGGTCCGCGGCTTGTGGGAATTTGTGTGGGAGGCGCTGCAAGATACTACTCTTGTAATTCTTATAGCATGTGCCCTTGTATCTTTTGTTGTTGGCGTTGCCACAGAAGGGTGGCCGAGTGGTGCCCATGATGGCATTGGAATTTTTACAAGTATCCTCCTGGTTGTTTCTGTTACTGCGACGAGCAATTATCAGCAGTCTTCGCAATTCAGGGATCTGGACAAAGAGAAAAGGAAAATTTCTATTCAGGTTACCAGAGATGGGTTCAGACAAAGGATATTGATGGATGATCTTCTTCCTGGTGAAGTTGTCCACCTAGCTGTTGGAGATCAGGTTCCTGCAGATGGCCTCTTTATTTCTGGGTATTCTGTATTGATCAACGAGTCCAGCCTAACTGGTGAGAGTGAACCTGTTGTCATAAATGAAGATAACCCTTTTCTTTTGTCAGGGACTAAAGTCCTAGATGGGTCATGCAAAATGCTGGTTACAGCAGTAGGGATGCGAACACTGTGGGGCAAACTAATGGCTGCCACCACTGAAAGTGGGGATGATGAAACTCCGCTGCAGGGTAAACTAAATGGAGTTGCAAATACTATTGGAAATATTGGTCTGTTTTTTGCCCTTTTAACTTTTGTTATCCTCTCGCAAGGGCTAGTGGGCCAGAAATACGTTGATGGGCTTCTTTTAAGCTGGTCTGGAGAAGACGTGCTGGAGATACTGGAACATTTTGCCATTGCAGTCACAATTGTTGTTGTTGCTGTTCCTGAGGGGTTGCCTTTAGCAGTGACATTGAGCCTTGCATTTGCAATGAAGAAGATGATGAATGAGAAGGCACTGGTACGACAGTTAGCTGCCTGTGAAACTATGGGCTCAGCCACAGTCATCTGTAGTGACAAGACAGGAACTCTTACAACTAATCGCATGTCTGTCATGAAGGCTTGCATATGTGGAAACGTCATGGAAGTGACCAATCCACCAGTGCTTTCAAGTTTTTCTTCCAAACTCCCAGAATTTGCTTTGCAAATTCTTCTGGAATCCATTTTTAACAACACTGCTGGTGAAGTGGTGATTAACCAAGATGGGAAGTGTCAGATACTAGGGACCCCAACTGAGGCTGCTTTGTTGGACTTTGCATTGTCAATACGCGGAGACTTCAAAGAAAAACGGCAGGAAACTAAGATTGTTAAAGTCGAGCCTTTTAATTCAACAAAAAAGAGGATGAGCATCATTCTCGAGCTTCCTGGTGGAGGATACCGTGCACATTGTAAAGGTGCTTCAGAAGTAGTCTTGGCTGCCTGTGATAAATTCATAGATGCCAGAGGTACTATTGTTGCACTTGATAAAACAGCTACAAAGAAACTCAGTGATATCATTGAAACCTTTTCTAAAGAAGCACTCAGGACACTCTGCCTTGCTTATCAGGAAATGGATGATAGCTTTTCCATTGATGAGCAAATACCGCTACAAGGATACACATGCATTGGTATTGTTGGGATCAAAGATCCTGTTCGTCCAGGTGTCAGGCAGTCTGTGGCAACTTGCCGGTCTGCTGGCATTGCCGTTCGAATGGTTACAGGAGACAACATAAATACAGCAAAGGCAATTGCTCGTGAATGTGGTATACTTACTGAGGATGGTATTGCCATTGAAGGTGCTGAGTTCAGAGAGAAAAATCCCAAAGAACTCCTTGAGTTAATTCCAAAGATGCAGGTTTGCCATGTACTTAATAATTTATCTTTAGCTTGCAAGTTTTTATCCATATAGGAAATCCTCATGAGCCAGTATGCCTGTGTGCTGAAGGTCCTGGCTCGATCGTCACCACTTGATAAGCATACACTTGTGAAACACTTGCGTACCACGTTTAATGAGGTTGTTGCCGTGACTGGTGATGGTACAAATGACGCACCAGCACTACGTGAGGCAGATATTGGACTTGCCATGGGAATTGCAGGGACTGAGGTAATAATATCACTAAGCAATGAGTATAATATCCTCGAGATATTTGGAGCCTACAAATCTTTCATCTTTTAGATATAATCTTGCAAGATTTTGCAAGCTAAGTAGACCTAAATCTTGACTTCATACTCTGGTTTCCACCTTGAAGTCACATCTATTTACTCCACGACTGATTGATCAGTAGTATGTACTTTGCACATGTGTTCATTGGTAATGGCTGCATTCTCAATAAGAATTTCCTAGAGGAAAGCCCATTCATGGGTAGAAGTATATCTTCAAATTCTGTTATCAAGGCCCTCCACCAAAATTCATAGAGGCTGCCACACATATGATGTGTGTTTCATCAACATATGATGTAGTGCAATGTTGATGCAAATAAACAGTGGCCTGTATGGCTTGTCAAGTATCAGTGTTCAACTACTTCCTCCAGTCACAAGAACATGTTGTTTAGGACAATATTTTATGAAACCTTAAAAATTACAAACATCAATAACTTTTAATTGTGACCAAAAGGTAGTAGTTCCTAGTACAATATGGGTTTTAATGCAATTTCTGATAACAATTCAATAAAATAAACATATGCAAAGGTGATATATCCTCTACTGGTTGTTGCCATTTTATGTGTGTGTTGTGTGTTGTTGGGGGGGGGGGGGGGGTGCTCTTTTTCACCCTGAAAATAAGCTCTTCTGTATCCTCCATGATCTGAATAGGTTCCAGAGCACAAACATTTACTACCAGACTCTGTAAATTGCTTTACGCAGGTAGCAAAAGAGAGCGCTGATGTTGTTATTCTTGATGATAATTTCTCCACCATCGTAACAGTAGCCAAATGGGGACGATCTGTTTATGTCAACATCCAAAAGTTTGTGCAGTTCCAGCTGACTGTTAATATTGTCGCACTTCTGGTTAACTTCTCTTCCGCGTGCTTTACAGGTATATTTTCCTCTATAATCACAAATATAAGTCCATCTAGGTTTTAAGTTAACTTTTTACACTTTTACTATTGATATCGATGTTAAAGTTTTATATAGATTGATATTAAAAGATTGACATTGCTAGATTCACTAAGAAAAATACTTCTATAAATATATTTCTTTCCATTTAAAATAATATATTTTTCTAGATATTGTTAGTCAAAGTGTCATATTGAAGACCGTGTTAATGGTCTCAATGTGATCGGAGGAAGTTTTATTCAATAGTGTTAAGTTATCACCTCTCCATCTCATGATATACATGTTCTCATGCCAGGAGATGCTCCACTGACAGCTGTTCAACTTCTTTGGGTTAACATGATCATGGATACCCTAGGAGCGCTTGCACTTGCAACTGAACCACCTGATGATAACTTAATGAAGAAATCACCAGTTGGAAGGGCAGGGAAATTCATCACAAACGTGATGTGGAGGAATATTGTGGGGCAGTCAATATTCCAGTTTGTGGTCATTTGGTATCTACAAACTCAAGGGGAATACTTGTTTGGGCTCGAAGGCTCTGAAGCTGATACTGTTCTAAATACAATCATATTCAACACTTTCGTCTTCTGCCAGGTAAATCAACCATCACGAAATCCTCACTTTACCTAGTTTTCTACCGTAGTCTATTCAGTAGAGATTAAAGTACCAGAGATAAGAGAAACTGGGCAGAAATGAGGAGGCCATTCCTTGGTTTAGCATTCTAGAGTACCGGACAAGGAACAGAACAGATAAGAGTTGGAAAGACAGGATAATGATGCGATTTTTTTTTTTTTTTTTGGTTTCTAACAATATAGCTTTCCAGTGC
The DNA here is from genome assembly GCF_019320115.1 of Miscanthus floridulus. Lineage (NCBI taxonomy): Eukaryota > Viridiplantae > Streptophyta > Magnoliopsida > Poales > Poaceae > Miscanthus > Miscanthus floridulus. The sequence goes on along the minus strand of NC_089580.1, from coordinate 47,193,914 downwards.
TGAATCTGTGTATACCATGTAGGTGTTCAATGAGATAAGCTCGAGAGACATGGAGGAGATCAATGTTATCAAGGGCTTGCCACAGAACTCCATTTTCATGTGCATCCTCGCTGGCACCATCATCTTCCAGTTCATCCTCGTCCAGTACCTAGGAGATTTTGCCAACACCACACCTCTCACCCAGCTCCAATGGCTGGTCAGCATTCTCTTTGGCCTCCTCGGGATGCCCATTGCTGCTGCCATCAAACTGATTCCTGTGGAACCTCATGAAGACAGTGGACGAATATCATGATCATGTAGATTAAGAGCAATAGATCAGTTTCGCCAACTGCTAACTATTGTAACCTTACCTAATGCACAAGAATAGGAGCAGAGCACCAATTTGTGAAGAAACAGTTAGTTTGACTGCACCATAAGTACAGAATGGGTTGGTTCTCGGTGGCATACTAAATTGTATATTGAATTGTCCAATTTTTTTTCCTTACAAATAGTGCCTTGTGGCTTGTATACACTAGCGTCCATTCGGTATTATGAAATGGCATCTGGTGGGTTACAATAACGTGGATCGGTACATAAGTTATACACGTGTCAGTTGTAAGTAGACTGTAAATTTGAATGCAACAGCAGTTATATCTCTAGCTTGATTCAAACAATTCATTTCTGATTTCTACTTGTCAGTGGAAAACTGGAAATGCTCTTCTATCCAATCACATGGTCACTGCACTGCCTTTGTTGAACAATGACACCGTTATAAAATAAAAAAAAAACAAAAAAAAAACAGCGTGATGCAAATGAGCCCCTGGGCTGTACCATTACAGCAATGAATATACACGCTTAAAGAGATGCATATGCCTAAGTAATACTATGTCACGACCCTAACCAGATAGATGGGTTCGCCGGCGTGCACGCGCGGCTGGGAGCACGGCGAAGGCGCCGCCTCGAGCAAGCAACAGAAGGAGGAAAAGGATTCGGGAATTAGGTTTTGTTATTCGCTGACCTCCCATCCTCCCACACAGCGAGTATTTCATCAGTTCAACGACAAAAACGGGCCGAGCCCAAACATTACAGCCACACGGCTCGCAGGCCGTCTTACTGGCCCTTACAGCTAGTGTGGCCCAACTCGATAAACAGCCGGAGGCCCGTTCGTGACATCTCCCCCTCCTTAAGCTGCAGCGCGCCCTCGCGATGCAGAACCCGCTGACTGCAGCATCGATGATGGTACATCCGTGGCACGCTCCCAGGTAGCCCAATGTACTGGACAGGACTCGCGTTGCAACAGAGCAACCAGTACAACCCGGTGGCCTACCAGATGAAGCCGCTGATCCAGTACCTAGGATGGTGGAAGACCTTCCAGCATGTATAGCAGCTGAAGCTCATCATCAGTAGACAGGGTGGTGTTCGGAGGTAAAGCTTTCTTGAGCTGTGACACATGCAAAACATGATGAATTTGACTATTGGCAGGTAACTGAAGTTTGTATGCTACTTTACCCACGGTTTGGAGCACCAGATATGGTCCGAAGTACTTGTAGCTGAGCTTTTGGTTGGTACGACGGGCAACAGATTGTTGGATATGTGGTTGCAGCTTGACATAGACCCAATCTCCCACAGAGAAGGTTCTTTCCTGGCGATTCTTGTCAGCTTGATGTTTCATACGCTGCTGAGCGCGAGCTAGGTTATGCTGAATATGCTGCAACATGAGGTTACGGGACTGGAGCCAAGCGTCCAGATCAGGAACTGAGCAGGCATCAGTAAGTGTAATGCCGAAGTGCTTGGGCGGATAGCCATACAATGCCTCAAAGGGGGTATGACCATGGGCCGAGTGGTAGGTGGTATTATACCAGAACTCGGCTAAAGGGACCCACTGAGCCCATTTGTGAGGACATGAGTGAACCATACAACGAAGATAGGTTTCTAGGCACTGGTGGAAGCGTTCCATTTGACCATCGGTTTGTGGATGATAGGTCGAGCTCATGTTGAGTGTGGTGTCAGTAAGTTTGAAAAGCTCTTGCCATAGGTTACTAGTGAAGAGGCGATCTCTATCTGAGATGATGACAGAGGGCATTCCGTGCAATTTGTAGACACTGGAGATGAAGGTTTGAGCCACAGACAGGGCAGTGTAGGGATGGCTGAGGCATATGAAGTGGGCATATTTGGTTAGTTTGTCGACAACGATCAAAATAGTGTCAAATTGCTTGGACTTGGGTAGACCTTCGATGAAATCAAGGCTGATAGTGTGCCAAGCGTGTTGGGGAATAGGCAACAGTTGCAATAAACCGGGCAAACGACAATGTTCAGGTTTAGCTTGGGCACATACCTCACAAGCGTGGATAAAGTCAATGACAGACTGCTTCAAATTGGGCCAGGCAAACAGGGTGCGCACCTTGTGATAAGTTGCAGTAATGCCACTGTGGCCTCCCAGACCACTAGAATGCAGTGCCAATAACACTGCCTCACGTGCTTCTGTGTGATTGCCCAGCCAAATTCTGTTTTTATACTTGATGAGACCATCAGATAAGGTGAAACCTTTATCATTGGATCCAGTGATGCTGAGTTCTATGAACAGTTGCTTGGTCTAATCATCCTTGGTATAACCTTCCACTATGATCTCTAGCCACCTGGGTGTACTGGTAGAGATAGTTGCCACTGTGCTAGGTTGAGCTTGCCGAGATAAAGCATCAGCAGCCTTGTTGTCCAACCCTTTCTTGTACACTATCTTGTACTGCAGACCTAGGAGCTTGAGAAAGGCTTTGTGCTGCATCCCTTCCTGTAACTTTTGTTCTCCCAGATGGATCAGGCTTTTATGATCAGTGGCTATGTTGAACTCTTGATGTTGCAGATAGGATTTCCATTTGGTAACTGCCAAAATGAGTGCGAGGCATTCTTTTTCATATGTAGATAATGTTTGAGTTTTGTGTCCAAGTGCTTTGCTAATGTAAGCCACAGGGTGGTTGTCCTGGGAAAGCACAGCACCCACTCCTGTGGAGGATGCATCTGTCTCAATGGTGAAGGGCTTGCTGAAATTTGGTAGGACCAGAATAGGGGCTGAGATCAAAGCCTGCTTGAGAGCCTCAAAACTCATTTGCAATTGTGGGGTCTAGTGAAAGAGAACATCCTTCTTGAGGAGGTCAGTTAATGATCGACTGATAAGGCCATAATTCTTGATGAATTTGCGGTAATAACCAGACAATCCAAGGAATCCCCTTAACTGTTTGAGATCAGTTGGAGTGGGCCAGTTGGCCACCGCTTCAATTTTCTTGGGGTCTGTGGCTACTCCCTCGGCACTGATGATGTGTCCCAAGTACTCCAAAGTCTGTTGGGCAAATGAGCACTTAGAGCGCTTGAGGAAGAACTGATGCTGCTGGAGGATCTGAAAAACCTATTGCAAATGTTGCAAGTGGGCATCTAGTGTTGGACTATAGATTAAGATGTCATCGACAAATACCAGCACACACTTGTGGAGCAAGGGCTTGAAAATTGTGTTCATTAAGGATTGAAATGTGGTAGGGGCATTGGTGAGCCCAAAGGGCATCACCCGAAATTCCCAATGCCCATTATGTGTTTTGAAGACTGTTTTCTCTTCATCAACTGGTTGTAGTCTGATCTGATGGTAGCCCGAATGCATATCCAGTTTAGTGAACCAGGCTGCTCCATTGAGTTCATCCAAGAGTTCATCCACAACTGGCAGAGGGTACTTGTCCTTGATAGTGATGTTGTTGAACTATCTGTAATCCACACAGAAACGCCAACTGCCATCTTTCTTCTTTACCAAAAGAACTAGGGAGGCAAAGGGGCTATGGCTGGGCTGGATAATGCCATTGGTGAGCATTTCCTAGATTTGGCGCTCAATTTCATCTTTCTGGGAAGGTGAATATCTATAAGGCTTGATGTTGACTGGTTTGACACCAGGAATCAATGGAATGTGGTGATCAAACTCTCTGGGTGGTGGAAGGGAATCAAGGTCTTTGAAAAGGTGGGCATGGCTGTCAACAAGGTTTTGGATGGATGGTGGAATGGATTGGGTGGGTTGGGTGGTTTGTGTTTGACAGAGATGTATCATTTGAGCTACTCCCCCTTTTCTGAGCAGACCTCTCAGTTTTCTTGCCTTGAGCTTGTGACATGTAGACAGCTGGTCCTTGACTCCTTTGAGACTAATTCTCTGCCCAGCATAAGTGAACCGCAATAATTTTCTCTTCCAGTGGATCCACATAGGACTAAATCTCTCCAACCAATCCATACCTAACACCATGTCATAGTAAGGTAATGGAAGAATGCGGACGTTGGTAGAGAAGGTATGCCCCTGAGTCCACCAAGTGAAATTGAGGACCTACTGTTGGCTTAGAATCTTTTCACCATTAGCCACAGTGACTGTTACAGGAGGAGCTGATGTGAGATCACACTTTAAGGTGTCAGCAGTCTTCTGACTGAGGAAGGAGCTGGAACTGCCTGAGTCAACCAAGATCAAAATTTCCTGACTATTGACCAAGCCTGTGATTTTGATGGTTTTCCTACCTTGTACCCCCACTGTTGCAGCTTGAGATAAAGAAAAGACCTCGTCTTCACTGGATTCTTCAGAGGTGGGCTCAGACTTGTTGGCCTCTGGAAAAAGGTCCATAACTTCCTCTAGGATATGGAGGGACACCTTATCAGGGCATTTATGATTCTGGCCCCATTTCTCACCACACTTCATGCATAAGCCTTGAGCACGGCGTTGAGCTCTGAGTGTAGTCCATTTGTCCTCCCACTTGGGTTTGGCGTCTTCAGCTGGAGTGGCGCCCATAATACCAGGTGCTGCTGCCTGAGGTGGCTTGGCTGGAAACTTGTTGTACTCCTGGTAATGGCGCTTGCCAAAATACTTGGGTTGAGACTCCAACACCTCAGCTTGCATAAGAGCCAGTGACAGAGCCACATCAACGGTTCTCGGCTTATGTAAAACAATAGCAGCTCTGATTTCAGGATGTAGCCCTTGGAGGAATTTGCTAACAAAGAAAACATCATCTAATTGATTGTTATGAACCAGCACTTTATGCATGACAGTTTGGAATCTATCATAATAGTCCTGAACATCAGAGGTTTGCTTAATGCTTAGTAATTCTAACATAGAGTTGTGATATAGATCTTTGCCAAATTTAGACTCAATAGCAATACAAAGTTCAACCCAATTATCTACCCCATGTTGTGCTTCGTAAGTTTGTAACCATAAAGCAGCATGCCCTTTGAAATGAAGGGTGCCATACTGAGCCCAACGATGCACAGGAACATTGAACATATCAAAATATTTTTCCGCTTTTTCTTTCCAGACTTTTGGATGAGACCCATCAAATTTGGGAAACTGGGCCTTAGGCAAACGACAATCATTGGAGGTAGGCGCAGCATGATAATGAACTGGAAAATTGGGGGTGGATGACTGACCATTGGCCAGGGGATGAGTGAGGACCAGAGTCCTCCCATCATGCCCCTGTGGTGATGTTGCAGCGCCGAGGCCCGTGGCCCGCCCCTCTTCCTCGCGCTTCGGGGCTGATGGCGGAGCGTTGTGCGCTTCCAACGCCTCCACGCGCGACGTGAGAGTCTTGATCTCCATGATCAGCTCGGTGGATGCGTGATCGACCTCAGGACGCCAACGATTGAAGGACTCCATGAGCAGAAGCATGGACTTCATCTGCGCGCTGAGCGCATCTAGCTTTTCTTCGGCGATCACCATTCGGGAGGTGAGGGTTGGGGGTTTGGGTTTGCGCGCCAGCGAGTGGGTTGGCTTGGATGGCAGTGGCGGCGGATCGACTAGAAGCTAAAATCGATGGGAAATCGGAAAGAAAATAGATCTGCAGGGTGGAAACTAGCCAGCACAGTGGAATCGGCGCGGATGGAGGTAGGGGAAGGAGGTGGTAGGTAAGTTGAACGGCGACGATGGCAGATCCGGCGGTGGAGATGCGGGAGATTTGGCGTACGCCCTCGCTGCTGTTCGGGATTCAACCGTCAGCGACGGGATTTTACGAACCCAAAAAAGCGATGGATCGGATGGCTCTTGTACCAAATGTCACGACCCTAACCAGATAGATGGGTTCACCGGCGTGCACGGCGAAGGCGCCGCCTCGAGCAAGCAACAGAAGGAGGAAAAGGATTCGGGAATTAGGTTTTGTTATTCGCTGACTTCCCATCCTCCCACAGCGAGTATTTCATCAGTTCAACGACAAAAACGGGCCGAGCCCAAACACTACAGCCACGCGGCTCGCAGGCCGTCTTACTGGCCCTTACAGCTAGTGTGGCCCAACTCAATAAACAGCCGGAGGCCCATCCGTGACATACTATCCAGTTGCAAGTCACCAATTTGTTGCTTACAACTGGTATGTACATCAATCAGACATCGGTGAGAACCGATCTTATCAGTGCTTTTGCTTTCTCCAGTTGCTGCCTCGAATCGTCATCATCAACAAGCTCATCGCTGACATACCTATCAATCTCAAGGAAATTCTCACGAAGAAAGTCACGAGTAAGCTGCAGCTTTTCCAATGCTAGGGAGTTGTTCCCTAGCAACTTGTCACAAACGAAAAGAGTCATGCCCAAGACAATATCATACTCTGATCTTTGCAGCGTCAACTGGAAAGTGGACAGAAGGACTCCGCTCACGCAATCAAGGATTCTGGGGCTTCCTTTCTTCAGAAGAATCGCCATCATTTCTGCTAGCTTTCTGCATAACGGTGAGTCCTCACCCTCTGCAGCCGGATTGCTTTGCTCGTCCTGGCCAGGCTCTTTGGAATCAAGAATCTCATTCTTTGCCACGGCAGTGACCCACAGTGGTAAGACAGAGTCAGCGAAGTGGAAGACGTTGGGTGCCATTTCATTATGTGGTCCAATTAGCCACCGGCATACAAGACCCAACAAGAGAAGAGGCAGCCATTGCTTCAGAATAGAAACTATGCTGAGTGCAAATCTTGAGCCAGCAAAGGACTCGACAGCTGGCACAAGATCAAGAAGATCATTTGCAAGGAAGAAGGCTTCCTCTGGAGGGCTTGACTCCTCAGGTGAGCTTGATAAAACCAAATGAAGTAGCTTGGCTGTGTATGTAAAGGAGCTCCGTACAAGCAACAAAGTGTCCTTCAGATCATCCCCCTTGAAAGATGAACTCTGTTCCTGATGCTTTTTGATGGATGATATTGCATATTTTATGTAGGATGATGCAAATTTGAGGCACCTTATTTTATCATCATTGACGGGCTTCATAGTTGTGTCAACAATAAACTTGAGAATTGAAGTGCCCAGCATAATCGCATTAAACGTGCCTTTCACTGCATTTGCATTAAGTACATCACCCACTTAGCCGGCAGTAACATTATACACAGATATTGGTAACAACAGATAGGTTAATTACATTATTTTGCATGTTTTCAGAAGATAATACAAACATTCTGGTTTTTTAATGTAACAGTAAGTTTAATAGATTTTTCACATCAGAAATTGTAAAATGTGGTGTAGCTATACCTTCAGATGCTCCTTTCTGCTGGTCTTTTGATCGTGAAGCTTTTCCATTCTTGTTCGATTTTGATGGTGGATTGTTAACAGTTCCATTTAGAAGTTTGTCGAAACAATTGAGCAGATGGTCCAGTGACTGATTTGCAGTTGAGGACTGAAACAATGAAATTTCCTATAGTAAAAAAAAATTATCCAAATAAAGTAGATCTTTAACAATAGAATGGAAAAGGAAAATATGATTGATACATAACTGTCGGAAAGCTATCAACCCAAGTGCAGTTAGCAAATTTTATTACCAGTTCACAATGATATTCCTACTGATGATTACTGGCTATCAAAATTTTAGTAGAAACTGTGAGATCCAAGTGTGGTGGAAATTTGGAACTCACCTCAAAGCAGCTTCCAGTTTGATTAACATCTGGAAGGTCATTACATGTAGCCAGACTCAAATAGGCCAATACAGGTGCAAGGTCTAAAGAGTCCAAATATAGGCACTGCTCGACGTACACTTGAGAAATGACCTTCAGGGAAGACAATGCAATCTCTGAATAAGAAGATTGAAGAAAGGCATCTCTCAAGTCTTTAGATTTTACTATTTCATTGATCTGCCATGCTGCCCCCGCTGCAACAGCAAGCTCTTCATTACTGACTTTTGATTTGGATGACCCCTTTCCAACAACACTGTCACGTACCGGTATTTTCTTAAGTGCCTTGCCTTTCTTCCTCCTTGAAGATGCAACAGGGCATGGAGGAGGTTCAACTCCATAGATCTCAGCAAAATCAGAGGCTTTAGATTGCAGAGTATTAGTCAATGCTTCAAACAACTCATCAGACCAGTCACCCAAAACTATCAACTTATGTGCTTCCAGCACTGTTTCCTGATATTCTTCTTGCTTTGAAATCCTAGCAGCATTCACAACTATATCCATGCATTCCTCATGCAGCACAGATAGATCATCAGGTAAAACAACTGGAACTATACTAAGAAGGGCAGTCCGAGCACCCTCAGAAACAGCAATTTGAAGGACCAACCTTAACTTCGCATTTGCAAAGAATTCTCGCAAAGCAGCCAAACTAGAGCGCTCGTCGGATAAGCTTTTTATAAGATTGACTGAAGCAATAATAAGGCCATCAATCTGATCTGAGCTACATCCTGATTGTGATAATGCGAGAGTAATTGAATATTTGACTAGATCAACAATAGACCTTGGGGATGACCCTTCAGACAGAGCAAATTCACAAAATCTTGCCCCAGCTGTTGGTGACCTCTTGATTAGTGCAATGCAGCGAGCACATGCTTCTTTTGGGCTCAACTTTGATGGAAAATAAGAAGGAACGAGGAGCTTTGTAATTTTTTGAGCAATGCGGGGATGATCATTTGCAAGTGAAGACAATAAAGTACCCAGACCAACAACCTGAAACAGAGAAGGGAATATAAACAGCCTTCTTGAAGATATAAAAAGAACACTCTAATATGCTCGAAGGAAACAAATTATAGATCTTAAGGTTATTTAAGTTCATAGCATAGTTTGTAAAAAGTACCATACCTTATTGTATTGGAATGATCGAAGATCACGAATAGCTAAAAGAAGATCAACAGCAGCAGCTCTGATAGACATAGCAGTATCTGAGATCATATCGCTTAATCTTGGAAGTAGAACTTTCAGTATGTCATGACTTTGTGGATTGTCAAGCAAGTATATGAGACCATTAAGTGTTGATAGCCGAACCTCATTGCAAGAATCCTTGGACATGTCGTCAACAATTTTACTCAGAAATTTTGAAATAGTGGGGGCAGGGACAACTTCCCAATATTGGTTAAGAATACGACAGATTCCTTCAACTGCAACTGCTCTTATTTCTGGGTATTCATCCATGAGGAGCTTGTCTATCAAGAAGAACTGCTTCTCTAGAAGAGGATCATTAACATCCTTTGTCACATCTGGATCTTCAAGGGGAAACAAATCTAATAGAAGATGCAAAGCATTATGGCGCACATTGGAGTTTGCGACCTGCCAAGCAGTATCCAGTTCAGATAAGGCAAAGAAATCTGGCTAAATGTAAATAGCCAGATATTATCATTAATATAACATAATATATGCTCAATGATGAACTGTAAAGCAGAAAACTAAACAAATAATTAGTCCAGTTTTTAACAATCAAGTTGAATTCAACTTAAGCTTATCGAGTTTTTCATGGCATTGACATTTCATGATTTATTGGGGACATGAGAGGAATATAATACACTACACATAGCATTAGTGTACCATAGTAACCAATAATATCCTACATTTCTTAATAACCTAATCATAGTAAAGAATGATTTTTCAGCTCCTTAATGTGTATCATAGTAAAGAATGAGTTCTCAGCTTCTTAATGCGTGAAGTCAGGAACATAACAAAATGTGATAAAACGAATGGAGCATGTGATTAGGCACCTTAAAACAGCACCACCTAGCTTTCCTAGGAACGCGATTAGGCACTAGATGCCACCCTGCTGTCAGACTAGCACATAGTGCCTTTAAGAACTCTGTTGTGGTCAACCATGCTTATATATGGAGGTTAAGCATCAGCAATGTTCAGTAAACTATGGGCTGTGTTATGTCATAGGTTACTTGAGTATTCTTCAGAGTAGGCTAGTATGTGAAAACATTATGTCAAAACTTCACATCCTATTAATCTTCTGCCTAAATTCAATTGAAGGGTAATAACATATAATCGACAGAGTAAGCAATTCCATTCAGTGTTTCTATTATCTGACAATTTTATCCCATTCCTGCTGGAATTATTAGTAGTCACACACACTGCCCACCACCACAAGACAAAAGACAAGGCAAGATATATACCTGCAACGAACGGAACAGCACAGGTTCGGCAAGCCGGAACACCAACTTTTCAACCCCAGCAACGGCTCTCTGCTCGACGAAAGGCGACAGGATCTTCCTGGCCGCCTTGGCCACCTCCTTGCTCCCGGCGTGTACGGCGCCCTCCATCATCCCTTGCAGGAACGCCTCGCCGACCTCCCCCCGGACCCAGCCACCGTCCTTCCACGCCCTGAAGATGACCTCCCCGTAGGCTACCACCGCGGCGCGCTTGCCCCCCGTCAACCCCACCTGCGCCCTGATGAGCTCCAGCCCCTCCCTGGCGACCCCCTCGCTGACCCCGAGCACGAGCGCGAGGAACTTCCTCCCTTCCTCGGCCTTGAGAAAGAGCGGCGAGGCGAAGCAGCGCAGAAGGAGCATCTTGAAGTCGGAGATGCTCTGGTCGTCGTCGTAGTCGAGCAGCGGCAGCGCGTCGCGGAACGCGAAGAGGCGGCGGAGGACCGGCCTGGCGCTGGAGCCGGAGGTGAGCGCCAGGGCGACGAGGTAGGGCAGCGTCTGCGCGACGAGGGCTTCGCGTCCCGGCGCGTCGGCGCGCCAGGCGAGCTCGAAGCAGGAGGCGGCGAGGGCCGCGACCGGCGGGTCGGCGTTGGCGAGGAGCGCGAGGCGGGCGTGGAGCAGCGCGAGCGGGCAGATGAGGTCGGCCCATCGTGGCGGGTGGGTGGGGTGTGTGACGAGCAGGTGGAGGAGGACGGCGGCGGAGCGCGGAGGAGGGGGTGGGGGCGGGGGCGCGTCGGAAACGGAGCCGGCGTCGGGGTCGGAGGGGGGAGCGAGGGCTAGGGCGAGTGCCTGCGGGAGGGAGAGGAGGAGCGGGTGGGAGACGGGGAGGGAGTGCACGAGCTGCTTGAGTTGGGGCGGGGCTTTGAGTGCGGCGGTGGCGGCGGCCGGGATGAGCGTGGCGGCAAGCGCGAGGAGGTCGGCGGCGGAGGAGGGGACAGAGTCGTCGCCGCCGCCGGCGGGGGTCGCGCCACGGCGGGGGCGGGGGCGGCGGCGCGTGGGCGGCATTGGCCTGGGACGATGGGGATTCTGGAGTGGGGTTTCGAAATGGTGCGCGGGATCGACGGGGAATTTCCCGAGGGGCGAAACTGGAGAGACTGAGAAAGAGAGCAGAGCGGACTAGAGGAGGAGGAAGAGCACGTGGTGGGTTTCAGCTTTTTTGGGCTGTAGTGCCAGTGGGTTATTGCGGTAGCAACTGTGGGTTTGAGCCCACGTGTTCGTGATGGGCCACGATGCGGTGCTGTCCGTAAAGATCGGCCGCGCGCTTAGGCCAGTGACAAAGGCGAACACAGATCCGGGCCTTCCTCATAGAAGGGCAGGATAGACGGGCCGAGACCCAGTGCCATTTCTCTATTTTTGATCTTTTCAAATTATATTTTATTCTTAAAGGGTCTGTCTAGACAACGGTTGATAGATTTTTCAACCTTAAATCTATCATATTTTGGCCCAATCAAAAGTAGACAGCTCAGCAGAAAAAAAATCTGACAGATAAAACATTGGGAAATCTGTCAACTAAAACATAAATAGATCAACATCCCACAACGGGTTCCCAAACCCAACATCCATTAACAGAACTGCATCCCGTCAGAATACACAGGTCAACCCATTCAGAGACATGCAGAAAACAAAAGGAAGCCCGTTCAGAGAAGCAGCCATGTTGCTGTTGAAGTCTAGGAATGTGTCCACTTTTCTAGTTGGAGAAGCTGCAATGTTTTCTCTTCTTTCTCCTTTATACAAACCTATATCAATGTTGGGATATCAGATCAGAGAAGCAGCACTATAACTAATGAAAATTTTTGAACACAATGTACTCTATAATATCTGCACTACCATTCAAAGATACATATTCTATGATTTCACACTGTAAAAACATAAGAAGAAAAACTAAAAAAGACCGAGGAAAAAACAAACACTAGACAGAGGCAAATACCGTAAGCTGTTGGTAAAAATCTTGATGAAATGGAACAAAAATATAGAGAGCTGATAGGTGTAGATTACTGTAAAATTAAACTAGGATTTGTGCTAGGTAAGTTTTAGATCCAGCGCCATAGAAATCAATAAGAGTGTTCAACAAAGAATTGGTTTGAAAATGCCACAAGAGTATTGAGCAGCAGAAAAAGATATACCTCTTTGGAGTAAACATCACTGCCCCCAAAGCTAGGTATCACAGCCTGCTTCCCTAGCTTACAATCAATCAATCCAACCTACATCCATCAGACAGGACATTAACAATCAATTCAAAGTAATCGATTTTTTTTCCAGATTGCCTTCATGGTTTTATTGCTGACTCAAAAAAATGTAATTAAGTCCAGGGTAGTAATGTATTACATAGATGCACCTATTATCAATTAACTAAGAATGCAAAGTTAAAAACAAAAAAAAAACCTGAAACAGGCAAATAGTAAGGCAAAAGAAGCAAAAAAGAAAATGGACCAAACTGAAGCTGACCCTGAAACCACAAAGCCAAACATTCATTAGCTCATCGAGTCATCAACACTACACATCCTCCCTACTCTTTTGGTCCATAAAACAGCAAGAAAGCAAACAATACCACACTGAAAAGATAAATAAAAAGTGGTCCAAACTAAAAATAGAGCCTCAAACAAAGATATGCACCTATTAGCAGTCAAGAACGTGAGTTGATGGAAGAAACTTTCAGGGACAACCATTACAATAAATCAGAGAGGTTTTAGGCAAAAATGAGATGGAACTATACTAACAGTAAAGTGCAAACCAAATTGCAGACAGTTCAAACAGCTTGCTGCTCTTTTCAGGAACCTGTGACTGAGAAATTAACTTGGTCCTGAATAAATCACAAAAAAAGCTGAGCTCAAGCTTACAAAAAAAAAGAGATGTGCTAAAACCCTGAATCACGTTGAGGCAATACTGTTGCTGTTTCGAAAAAATAAAACTTTTTAGAACTACTACAGAGTATACACAGACAGCAAACTGATCTGCGCCAATTCTCGAGACATATCCAGAGAGTAAAAATCGAGGCACAACATCACATCATCATGGGAATCCAAATGCAAAAAGAAGCACCTAAAAAGATCAGCACCACCTTGTAGAAAATCAGAAACACAAAGAACCCTTGAAAAAAGGGGAAAATTGGAAGAAATCAAAACTAGAGGTGCTCCTGAGAGGAATGAATCAATTGATGACCAACAAGTAATCTCACATGTCCTAGCAATAATTTCCCCAAAAATCCGGCTCCAAAACACAGCAAAAATTGCAGGACGAAAATTCCAAAAAGTAGCACAAAATTACAGAATAAAAAAATGAAAAAATAGTCTAGATATAACTGAACTGACTCAGATTCAAAGCAACGACAACATGAGGTAGCAAGAAAAACTAGCGAAACATGAGCACAAAAAGCCCTAAAACAACAACCAATCTCAGACATCCTACAAATTTAGAAAAATCCTCTACTCTTACACATTCAGAGCTAATGACATTCAATTATCAGAAAAAAAAATTCCTCAAAACAACCTAGGCAAATATAGAAAAAAGCTACACTCTAATAACAAAGATACCTGGGAACAAAGAAACATGACACAATACTCGAAAAAATTTTAACAAATCTCATACAAATCAAAAATACACTTGAGGGATCAACATCCTTAAATCCAGCATTATGCATTCCAAAAACAACTACACAAAATCAAATGCAAAAGAAAAAAGTAAAATCAGCTCAATCAACAGCAGGCGCGCACACACACAAAAAACAAAAACCAAATAAAAGAAAAAAAACAAAATCAGCTCAATCAGCAGCAGGCGCACACACATAAAGAAAACAAAAAAAACAGACACATCCATACTCACACACAGAAACTGAAGTCAATAGGCCAACTAACACACAACTGAGAGGCCCAGAAAAAAATTAAAAAGAAAAAGGCCCACAAAAACAAAAAAAAACACGAACACACTATCATGTGGGGGCGCTAATATCAAAGGCGCTCCAAGGCTCGAGACGCAGCCAGGACAATCTCCAAGGGGACACCAGCTGTAGTTAATGACAATTAGTAGTTTAGGGAAAGGATAGAATTAATGAGAGATTAAAGATGATTAATAAGGAGAGAACCAAGGAGCTTGTGGCTAGCGCCTAGGGGCTGGGTAGTCCTATATATATCATATAATTAGCTTATGAGAGGAGAATCAAGAAAGAAGTTATCTCCTAATCTACCTTTGATGCTCTTAATCTCATCCCCTTCATCTTAATCTCATCCCCTTCAACATAGGGCGTCCAGGGGATAAACCCCATGCCATTACCAACCTAAGCTACGAGCTTCGTAGTCAAGGGTCTGCTACCTTGAGCACTGACGCCCTTGACAACTTGGTATCAGCTAGCCGGCGATCTTCTTCCACCTCCGCCCCACACTCCAACCCTGCAGCCACCTCGCTATCAACCCCTGCTTCACCCACTGCCTCAGCAGCCTCCACATCCTTGCCAATGGCTGAGCCGTCCACCGTTGACCTGGCTAAGATGATCCAGGCCCTCACCACCACCATGAATGCCACCATCAGCGACCTTCAACAGCAGGTCATCGCTCTTCAGCAGGCATAGCCGCTAGCGTTCTCTAGCTCAGGATCGTGAGGCTCGGGCCACGGTGACCACCACGGGGACCGCCCACCTCGGTTCCAGAAGCTGGACTTTCCCAAGTTCGACAGGAAATCTGATCCGCTGGCCTTCCTTAACCGATGTCAGACGTATTTTCATCAACGGCGTATTGCAGCCGAGGAGCAAGTTTGGATGGCGTCATACAACCTTGAAGACGGTGCCCAGATGTGGTTCCTCCAAGTGCAGTAGGACGAGGGTATGTCGTCTTGGCGCCGCTTCTCCGAGCTCCTCAACCTCTGCTTTGGGCCGTCGATCTGCTCCATCCCCCTTAGTGAGCTAATGGCGTGCAAGAGGACGAGCTCAGTAGCGGAGTACTAGAACCACTTCGAGGCGCTGCTTCCTTGTGTCGGCACGCTCACAGAGGTGCAGCGTGTACAAGCATTCACGGCAGGACTGTAGCCACCGCTCAGCCTCGATGTGGAAGTCCACAACCCGTGGTCCCTTGTCATCGCCATGAGCCTCGCGCGCAAGCTGGAGCTACATGAGTAGTACTACCCCACCACTGTTTTAGCTCTGCCTGCACCATAGCAGGCCATGCACAGCCTCTTGCTAGGGCTACCACCACAGCTAGCCTTGCCAGCCCCCCCACCCCATGCAGCCGCCCCCTCTCTCACCGTCGAGGGCCGCTAGGTGAAGCGACTGTCCCAATCAGAGATGGAGGAGCGGTGCTGCTTGGGCCTCTGTTTCAACTGCAATGAGAAGTTTGGCAGGGGTCACAACCGTGTCTACCAGCACATCTTCCTCCTCGATCTGGCCGAGGCTGATGGCGACAGCAATTCTGAGTAGACCGACTGAAAGGTCCTAATGGCTAGAGGGGGGGTGAATAGCCTAATAAAAATTTCTACAACAACACTTAACAAAATGGTTAGACAATTATGAGGCGAAGCAAGTGTTACGCTAGCCTACTCAAAATGCAAGCCACCTACCACAATTCTAGTTTAGATAGTGTCGATTCACACAAGAGGTTTGACACTACCCTATGTTAGTGTGCTCTCAAAGGCTAACTAAAGAGCCACACCAACCAAGCAAGCAAGCTCTCACAATTAGTTACACTAAAGAGCTTATCAACTAGTTTTTGATAATGTACAGAGAGTGATCAAGAAGGTTATACCGTCATGTAGAGGAAGGAACCAATCAATCATAGGGATGAATAACAATGAAGACCAATCACCTCGGAATCAAAGGATGAACACAATGATTTTTACCGAGGTTCACTTGCTTGCTGGCAAGCTACTCCTCGTTGTGGCGATTCACTCACTTGGAGGTTCACGCGCTAATTGGCTTCACACACTAAACCCTCAATAGGGTGCCGCACAACCAACACAAGATGAGGATCACACAAGCCACGAGCAATTCACTAGAGTACCTTTTGGTGCTCTGTCGGGGAAAGGTCAAGAACCCCTCACAATCACCACGATCGGAGCCAGAGACAATCACCACCCTCCGCTCAACGATCCTCACTGCTCCAAGTCGTCTAGGTGGCGGCAACCACCAAGAGTAACAAGCAAAATCCATAGCAAAACACAAACACCAAGTGCCTCTAGATGCAATCACTCAAGCAATGCACTTGGATCACTCCCAATCTCAC
Organism: Miscanthus floridulus; assembly: GCF_019320115.1. NCBI lineage: Eukaryota > Viridiplantae > Streptophyta > Magnoliopsida > Poales > Poaceae > Miscanthus > Miscanthus floridulus. The sequence goes on along the minus strand of NC_089580.1, from coordinate 47,177,369 downwards.
TATGATGATGAATCAATGATAGAGATAAGTGAGAGGACTTTGGCTAGGCTTACAAGGTTGCAATGTCAATGAAAATGGCCAAAGATGTGAGCCACAGCCGGCCATGGGGCTTAAATAGAAGCCCCCATGAAATAGAGCCGTTGTACCCCTTCACTGGGCATATTGCGCTTTGACCGGACGCTCCGGTCCAACTGATCGGACCCTGGACTCAGCGTCCGGTCCACTGATGGACGCCATGTGTCACCAGCTTCAAACGTTGTTTGTTAGTTTTCAACGGCCATGAAGCTGACCGGACGCTCCGGCAAAACTGACCGGACGCTGGAGCCTCAGCGTCCGATCAAGTACAGTAAGGGTCTAAAACTAGTTTTCCTCGACCGGACACGTCCGGTCCACCTCGACCGGATATAGCCCAGTGTCCGTTGGTAAACCCTAGCCACTATACCGCCAAGTCAGCGCAACCGGACACAGGCAGTTGGCGTCTGATGCATTTGGATCCAGTGTCCGGTCACTTGACCGATGCTAGCATCTCCTCTGTTTTCACTTCTAACTTCTTCACCCTTGCTCCAATGTGCCAACCACCAAGTGTATCACCTTGTGCACATATGTTAGCATATTTTCACAAATATTATCAAGGGTGTTAGCATTCCACTAGATTCTAAATGCACATGCAATGAGTTAGAGCATCTAGTGGCACTTTGATAACCGTATTCCGATACGAGTTTCACCCCTCTTAATAGTATGGCTATCAACCCTAAATGTGATTACACTCTCTAAGTGTCTTGATCACAAAAACAAAATAGCTCATTTGGTTTATACCTTTGCCTTGAGCTTTTTGTTTTTCTTTTTCTTCTTTTCAAGTTTAAGCCCTTGATCATCGCCATGCCATCACCATTGTCATGCTATGATCTTCATAAGCTTTTCTACTTGAAGTGTGCTACCTATCTCATGATCACTTGATAAACTAGGTTAGCACTTAGGGTTTCATCAATTCACCAAAACCAAACTAGAGCTTTCAATCTCCCCCTTTTTGGTAATTGATGACAACCCTTATACAAAGATATGAATTGAAATTCAATTGAATCCATGTTGCTTGCCCAAGCATATTTACCATTTGTAAAAGGATATGGACAAGTTTCATGAACCCTAAATGGTAGCAATTGCTCCCCCTACATATGTGCTAAGAGTTTGGATTATAGCTTGCACATATGCTTAGATAGGAAATGTAGGAGTCAATGTCTACCATATGATGCTAAGGTATAAAAGATAGACCTTTGAAGCATGATACCAATCGGAGTGCACCAATATACCATCCTTAGCACCATGGTTAGCTCAATATCACTTGGAAACATATTTTGAAAAGATACCACTTGTAAAGACTTACTTGGAAATGAAAGTTATCTAGTGATTTCATTTCATCATTCAATCTTACAACTAATATTCATCACATAAGCATGGATGTGTAAGTTTAATACTTGTGCCATGCAAGCAAACATATGAAATGCACATTCAAATGCACCATACAAGTTCATGAGCTTGCTCCCCTACTTGTGTGCTCAAACTTTTAGTTGATCCCTTTCCTTTTCATATCTCTCCCCTATCTTTGTTTCTCTCTCCCCCTTCTCTTTGTTTCTCTCTCCCCCTTATCTTTGTTTCTCTCCCCCTTTGTCATCAATGACCACAAAGGTTCTAAATATAGATAGATTGTCAATGTCAATCAATGGGGTGAGGATTATTTTCCCGAATTTGGTCCAATCTAGATCATTTACCAAAGATATTTAACTTGGTTTGATCACACCTCCAAATAAGGGTTATCTTGTACCATGTTGAGTTAAACACTTAGAGCTCATATTCTAGATTAAACATTAGGTTTATACGCCCATAAACATGTTATATGCCATCACTAGATCAAGTCAAACATAGAAGCAATAGTGATACCATATAGACATCAAAATCATTTGATTTTTATGAATGAGCCTAAAATAGAACCATTTGAAAGTTCCTAATAGGATTGAAAATATGACTAGATGCACTAAATATGTCCTTAGCAAGGATGTATGTCATGCCAATTAACTTTTACCTTGGGATGCTCGAAGGAGAGGCATGTCATATTGGTGGGGGTGCATCAACACATATTTGAGAAATCCAATATGTTCAACTCATTCCTTAGCTTGCAAAACCTTTTCTTATCCAATGGCTTGGTGAATATATCGGCAAGTTGATCTTCGGTGCCTACACTCTCAATGCAAATGTCTCCTTTTTGTTGGTGATCTCTTATGAAATGGTGGTGGACATCAATGTGCTTTGTTCTTGCATGTTGAACCAGATTGTTTGTCAACTTGATCACACTCTCATTGTCATATAGCAATGGCACTTTCTTGAACTTGATTCTAAAGTCACTCAAAGTGGCCTTCATCCAAAGTACTTGTGCACAACAACTACCGGCGGATATGTATTCGGCTTCGGCGGTTGATAATGCAACACTATTTTGCTTCTTTGATGATCATGAAACAAGTGATCTTCCCAACAATTGACATGTGCCCGAGGTGCTCTTCCTTTCTACCTTGCATCCCGCATAATCCGAGTCAGAGTAACCAACTAGCTCAAACTTTGCTCCTTTGGGATACCACAAACCAACATTTGGTGTATGCTTCAAGTACCTCAAAATTCTCTTTGTAGCCTTCAAATGACTTTCTCTTGGTGAGGCTTGAAATCTTGCACACATGCATACACTAAACATGACATCTAGCCTTGATGCGGTCACATAGAGTAGGCTTTCAATCATAGACCGATACAACTTTTGATCTACCATGTTTCCACTTGCATCACTATCCAAGTTGCCATTGGTTTTCATTGGTGTGCTAATGACTTTGCTATCAATCATGCCAAACTTCTTGATCATGTACTTGATGTACTTGCCTTGACTCATAAATGTACCATTTTTCAATTGCTTGATTTGAAGACCAAGGTAGTAACTCAACTCTCCAATCATGGACATTTCAAACTCATTAGCCATCATCTTTCCAAACTCATCACAAAATTCTTGATTAGTTGATCCAAATATGATGTCATCAACATAGATTTACAATATAAATAGATCTTTTCCAATCATCTTGATGAAAAGAGTGGTGTTAACCTTGCTCATGATGAACCCTTTAGAGAGTAGGAAATCTCTCAATCTCTCATACCATGCTCTAGGTGCTTGCTTTAAGCCATACAAAGCCTTCTTCAACTTGTACACATGGTTGGGCTTCTTATCATCTTCAAAACTGGGAGGTTGCTCAACATATATTTTTTTATTGATGTAGCCATTTAGAAATGCACTCTTAACATCCATTTGATAGAGCTTGATGTTGTGAGCACAAACATAGGCTAGCAAGATTCTTATTGCTTCCAATCTAGCAACCGGGGCATATGTTTCGCCAAAGTCAAGGCCTTCAACTTGTGTATATCCTTGTGCTACCAATCTTGTTTTGTTCCTTACTACTATCTCATCTTGATCTTGCTTGTTTCTAAAGACCCATTTGGTTCCAATCACATTGTGTCCCTTTGGTCTTTCTACCATTTCCCATACTTGATTTCTTGTGAAATTGTTTAGCTCTTCATGCATAGCATTGACCCAATCAACATCCTTCAAAGCTTCATCTATCTTCTTTGGTTTAATGGATGACACAAATGATAAATGTTCACAAAATGATGCCAATCTTGATCTCATTTGCACACCTCTTGAAATATCTCCAATGATTGTATCCAAAGGATGATCTCTTGCAATACTTATTGGTTGGAGCAATGGAACTTGATTGCTTGCATTTGCTAGATCATTGGGTTGAGATGATGTACTAGCCACTTGATCTTGATCAATATCATGATAGTCACTTGCACTAACTTGATTTGTATCATCTTGTACATTTGGGTTAGAGAGCACTTGCACTTGATCATCTTCATCATCATTCACTTACCTAGGCCTTAATTCACCAATATCTATGTTCTTCATGGCATTTAAAAGTTGAATGCCTCTCACATCTTCCAAGTTCTCATTCTCTACTTGTGAACCCTTGATTTCATCAAATTCAACATCATGAACTTCCTCAAGAGTACCACTATCCAAATTCCAAACTCTATAAGCTTTGCTTGTAGTGGAATAACCAAGTAAGAATCCTTCATCACATTTCTTATCAAACTTGCCTAATCTTGTGCCTTTCTTTAAGATATAGCATTTGCAACCAAAGACCCAAAAATATGCAATGTTGGGCTTTCTACCATTCAAGAGCTCATAAGGTGTCTTCTCTTTTAATCGGTGACAATAGAGGCGGTTGCTACAATAGCAAGCCGTGTTGATAGCTTTGGCCCAAAAAGATTGACTCATATTATACTCACTAAGCATAGACCTTGCCATATCAATAAGTGTTCTATTTTTCCTCTCAACAAGGCTATTTGATTGGGGTGTGTACTTGGCCGAGAATTGATGTTTAATTCCAAATTCATCACATAACTCATCAATTTTAGTGTTCTTAAACTCACTACCATTGTCACTTCTAACTCTCTTGATGGTTGTTTCAAACTCATTGTGAATGCCCTTGACAAATGATTTGAATGTTTCAAATACATCACTTTTGTCCACTAGAAAGAATACCCATGTGTATCTAGTGTAGTCATCCACTATCACAAAGCCATATTTATTTCCACCAATGCTAGTGTATTATGTTGGCCCAAACAAATCTATGTGCAATAACTCAAATGCTTTACTAGTGCTCATCATGCTTTTCTTAGGATGGGTGTTTCCAACTTGTTTGCCGGCTTGACAAGAGCTACAAAGCTTATCCTTTTCAAACACAACATCTTTCAAGCCTTTAACTAAGTCATGCTTAATCAATCTATTTAATTATTTCATTCCAACATAACCAAGCCTTCTATGCCATAACCAACCCATGCTAGACTTAGTGAACAAGCATGTAGACAATTTAGCTTCACTAGCATTGAAATCAACCAAGTATAGATTCTTATATCTAAAACCTTTGAAGATCAAGTTAGAGCCATCTATACTTATGATCTCTACATCATCTACTCCAAATATGCATTTGAATCTAAGATCACACAATTGAGCTACGGATAGCAAATTGAAGTTCAAGCTCTCTACTAGCAACACATTGGATATACTCATGTCATTAGATATTGCAATCTTACCAAGCCCTTTGACCTTACCTTTACCATTGTCACCAAATGTGATATTATTATAACCATCATTGCCATTGGTGTTGATTGAGTTCAACATTCTTGCATCACCGGTCATGTGTTGAGTGCACCCACTATCAGCACCCAATGCCTTCCTCTGATTTTATAATTGACCTACAAAAGAAGATCAATTCTTTTTAGGTACCCAAACTTGATTGGGTCCTTGAAGGTTAGTTACTAAGCTCTTTGGAACCCAAATGGCTTTCTTCTTTGAGCCCATCCATGGTTTGCCAATGAACTTAGCCTTCACACCATTTGTACCCTTAATAAGCATATAGCATGAATCAAGCTTAATAAAGGATACATTAGCATTTTTGTTCTTATTTTGCATTCTTGCTCTTTGTGACCCACTTGCTTGCAACTAGTGCAAAACCGACCATTGTTCTTTACAAAACTTGTCTTGTGAGGAGTAAAGGTCGCCTTGCCTTTCTTGGGGGTATAGCCCAATCCCTCTTTATAGAGAGAAGCTCTTTGGCTACCCAAGCATATAAGCAAGCGGTCCTCACCACCATAAGCCTTAGCTAGGTTGTGAGTGAGTTTAGTGACCTCCTTCTTGAGATTCTCATTCTCAACCACTAGTGAGGCATCACAAGTGAGACCATCACTACTAGATGAGGTAGAAGTGGAAGTGCTACAAGAAGGGTTAGTGGAAGTAATAATGATAGGTATAGATAGTGATGTATTAATTAAATCACAAGTTATACCTACATCACAAGTTTCAACATGCTTCTTTTTATCTTGTTCATTAAGCAAAATGGAATGAGCTTTTTCAAGCTTTTTGTGAGCCTTGCCAAGCTTCTCATGGGCTACCTCTAGCTTCTCATGAGTTGCTTTGAGCTCATCAAGGTCTTGCTTAAGGGCTTTTACCTCCTTATTCAAGCTCTTGCATTCCCTTCTCTTAATATCAAAGTGTTCTTTAGCATCTTCTAGCATGTCAAATAATTCGTCCTTAGTAGGTTCATCATCATCACTGTCACTATCATTTTCATGTTCATTATCATCAATATGTTCTTCATCACTTTTATCATCACAAGGATGTACCTTAGTGGCCTTAGCCATGAAGCGTGATGAAGATTCGAAGAGAGAAGGCTTCTCATTGATGGCAATGCTTGCAAGAACCTTCTTCTTGGTGGTCTTGTGATCATCATCATCATCACTTGAGGAAGCATCACTATCCCAAGTGACTACATAGGAACCACCCTTCTTCTTCTTGAAGGCCATCTTGTCCTTCTTCTCTTTCTTTTCCTTCTTGTCCTTCTTCTTGTTCTTCTTGTTGTCATCATCATTGTCACTATTGTATGGGCATTGAGTGACAAGATGATCTTTGCTTCCACACTTAAAGCACCTTCTTGACTCTTCTTTGTTCTTGGATGAAGACTTCTTTCTTCTAGCACAGTAGCCCTTCTTCACCATGAACTTGCCAAATCTCTTGACAAATAGAGACATCTTCTCATCATCATCATCATCATCATCATCATCATCATCATCATCATCATCATCATCATCATCCCATAATTCATCTTCTTCACTTGATGTTTCTTGCTTAGCTTTGCCCTTGGATGATGTGGCTTTGAATGCCACGCTCTTCTTCTTCTCATTCTTCTTCTTATCTTTTTTCTCCTTCTTTTCTTCCTTCTCATCATCATCTCTATAAGTATCATCGGTCATTATATCTCCCAACACTTGGTTTGGTGTCATGGTGTCCAAACCACTCCTTACTAGAATAGTGACCAATGTACCAAATCTTAAAGGTAAGCATCTCAAGAACTTGTGGGAGAAGTCCTTGTCCTTCACCTCTTCTCCAAGTGCTTTGAGATCATTGATAAGCACTTGAAGCCTATGAAACATCTCCGGCACACTCTCATTCTCCTTCATCTTGAAGCTTGCAAACTTTTCTTTGAGGATATATGCCTTTGCACCCTTCACGGCTTGAGTGCCCTCAAATGATTCTTCCAACTTCTTCCAAGCTTCATGTGCCATCTCAATATTCTTGATTTGCTCAAATGTTCTTTCATCAATTGCATCATGAATGGCACTTAGAGCAATATCATTGTTTTGGAGAAGCACTTCTTTGGCGGCGGTGGGATTCTCCGGATCACCAATCTCAATTTTGGTTTCTACCACCTTCCACACCTTTCTATTGATCGACTTGATATGTGTGGTCATCTTTAACTTCCAATAAGGATAATTTGTGTCATCAAATTGGGGTGGCTTCTTGGTGTTGTTGATTTGAGCCATTTTAACACCGAAGGTTGTTAAGCCTCAAATTACAGTGACCTCGGCTCTGATACTATTTGAAAGGTCCTAATGGCTAGAGGGGGGGTGAATAGCCTAATAAAAATTTCTACAACAACACTTAACAAAATGGTTAGACAATTATGAGGCGAAGCAAGTGTTGTGCTAGCCTACTCAAAATAAAAGCCACCTACCACAATTCTAGTTTAGATAGTGTCGATTCACACAAGAGGTATGACACTACCCTATGTTAGTGTGCTCTCAAAGGCTAACTAAAGAGCCACACCAACCAAGCAAGCAAGCTCTCACAATTAGTTACACTAAAGAGCTTGTCAACTAGTTTGCGATAATGTATAGAGAGTTATCAAGAAGGTTATACCGTCGTGTAGAGGAAGGAACCAATCAATCATAGGGATGAATAACAATGAAGACCAATCACCTCAGAATCAAAGAATGAACACAATGATTTTTACCGAGGTTCACTTGCTTGCCGGCAAACTACTCCTCGTTGTGGCGATTCACTCACTTAGAGGTTCACGCGTTAATTGGCTTCACACGCCAAACCCTCAATAGGGTGCTACACAACCAACACAAGATGAGGATCACACAAGCCATGAGCAATTCACTAGAGTATCTTTTGGCGCTCCACCGGGGAAAGGTCAAGAACCCCTCACAATCACCACGATCGGAGCCAGAGACAATCACCACCCTTCGCTCAACGATCCTCGCTGCTCCAAGCTATCTAGGTGGTGGCAACCACCAAGAGTAACAAGCAAAATCCGCAGTGAAACACGAACACCAAGTGCCTCTAGATGCAATCACTCAAGCAATGCACTTGGATCACTCCCAATCTCACTATGATGATGAATCAATGATGGAGATGAGTGGGAGGACTTTGGCTAGGCTCACAAGGTTGCAATGTCAATGAAAATGGCCAAAGATGTGAGCCACAGCCGGCCATGGGGCTTAAATAGAAGCCCCCACAAAATAGAGCCGTTGTACCCCTTCACTGGGCATACTGCTCTCTGACCGGATGCTCCGGTCCAACTGACCGGACCCTAGACTCAGCGTCTGGTCCACTAATGGACACCACGTGTCACTAGCTTCAAATGTTGTTCATCGGTTTTCAATGGCTATGAAGCTGACCGAACGCTCTAGCAAAACTGACCGGACGCTGGAGCCTTAGCGTCCGATCAAGTACAGTATGGGTCTAAAACCGGTTTTCCTCAACCGAACGCGTCTGGTCCACCTCGACCGGACATAGACCAGCGTCCGGTGGTAAACCCTAGCCATTGTATCGCCAAGTCAGCGTGACCGAACGCAGGCAGTTGGCGTCCGGTGCATTTGGATCCAACGTCCGATCACTTGACCAACGCTAGCATCTCCTCTGTTTTCACTTCTAACTTCTTTACCCTTGCTCCAATGTGCCAACCACCAAGTGTATCACCTTGTGCACACGTGTTAGCATATTTTCACAAATATTATCAAGGGTGTTAGCATTCTACTAGATCCTAAATGCACATGCAATGAGTTAGAGCATCCAGTGGCACTTTGATAACCGTATTCCGATACGAGTTTCACCCCTCTTAATAGTACGGCTATCAAACCTAAATGTGATTACACTCTCTAAGTGTCTTGATCACAAAAACAAAATAGCTCCTTTGGTTTATACCTTTGCCTTGAGCTTTTTGTTTTTCTCTTTCTTCTTTTCAAGTTTAAGCCCTTGATCATCGTCATGCCATCACCATTGTCACGCTATGATCTTCATAAGCTTCTCTACTTGAAGTGTGCTACCTATCTCATGATCACTTGATAAACTAGGTTAGCACTTAGGGTTTCATCAATTCTCCAAAACCAAACTACAGCTTTCACCGACGTTGCGGTTGCCAGCCCGCTCATCTCACTACTCGCCATGGTAGGTGAAAGCTCTAATTTGATTTTCGTTAATTGATGAAATTCTAAGTGCTAACCTAGTTTATCAAGATGATTATGAGATAGGTAGCACTAGGGATGAAAACAGATCGGATACGGACGGATATCACCGATATTATATTTGTTTTCATATTTCTGTCCGGATTCGGATTCGAATACGGATAGTGTCAACTATGTCGGATAGGATACGATTGGATATCGACATCATAAATATGTGATTTGAGTATTTGGATATGGATACGGTATCGGATGTTGGATATCCGGACTCGGATATGGACAGATCTCAACCCCTCTAAACGAATTCGGTTTCGAATACGGTCGGAAAATATCCGTACCATTTTCATCCCTAGGTAGCACTACTCCAAGTGATGAAGCAATGGTGAAGATCATGACAATGGTGATGGCATGATGATGGTCAAATGCTTAAACTTGGAAAAGAAGAAAGAGAAAAACAAAAGGCTCAAGGCAAAGGTATAAAAAGTAGGAGCCATTTTGTTTAGTGATCAAGACACTTAGTGAGTGTGATCACATTTAGGATAGATAGCTGTACTATTAAGAGGAGTGAAACTCATATCGAAATGTGGTTATCAAAGTGCCACTAGATGCTCTAATTCATTACATATGTATTTAGGATCTAGTGAAGTATGAACACCCTTGAAAATATTTGTGAAAATATGCTAACACATGTGCACAAGGTAATACACTTGGTGGTTAGCACATTGGAGTAAGGGTGAAGAAGTTAGAAGTGAAAACGAGTTGGTCGCGAAGACGCTAGCGTCGGTCAACTAACCGGACGCTGGGTCTGAAAGCACCGGACGCTGGCAGCTTGCGTCCGGTCAAACTAGTCGATCGGCATAGTACCTAGGGTATTACATCGGACGTTGGTCTATGTTCAGTCAAGGTGGACCAGACGCATCTAGTCGAAGAAATACGCCTTGGGGAGCGTACTGGAAACGACCGGACACTAGGGCATCAGCGTCCGATCAGTTTAGCCAGAGCGTTTGGTCAACTACGTAGCCATAGAAATCTGACGAACAATGTTTAAAGCTAGTGACACATGGCATGAATCAGTGGACCCAACACTGAGTCCAGGGTCCGGTCAATATGACCGGAGCGTCTGGTCGGCCCGCGATTTGCCCAGTGAAGGGGTATAACGGCTCTATTTGATGGGGGCTCTATTTATAGCCCCATGGCTAGCTCAAGGGATAACTCTTGCATATTTTCATTAATATAGCAACCTTGTGAGCTTAGCCAAAGTACTCCCACTCATCTCCATCATTGATCCATCATCATTGTGAGATTGGGAGAGAATCCAAGTGCATTGCTTGAGTGATTGCATCTAGTGGCACTTGGTATTCATGTTGCGCTGCAGATTTTGCTTGTTTCTCTTGGTGGTTGCCACCACCTAGATGGTTGGAGCAGTGGTGGAGGATCGGCACGAGTTGGTGATTGTTCGTGGCCATCTCCGGTGATTATAAGGGGAGTTGTACCTTCTCCGGCGAAGTGCCAAAAGGTAACTCTAGTAAATTGCTCGTGTCATTGAGTTACCTCACTTGTGTGTCGGTTCTTGCGGTGTCCTATCTTGTGGACGAGGTTTGTGAAACACCTCTTAGCCACCGAACCACCAAGTGTTGGTCGACACAACGGGGACGTAGCGTGTTGGCAAGCATGTGAACCTCGGGAGAAAACCGATTATCTCTTGTCATTTGCATTCTCTCAGTGATTGGCTTGATCTTCATCTTGTGATTGGTTCATCCCCTACACGGCGGTATAATCACCCTACTTGATTACATTCTTGCAAACTAGTTGATACAAGCTCTTTAGTGTAATTAGAATTGAGAGTTTGCTTTATTGTTTACATTCATCTAGTTGAGCTCTTTAAAGTAGCAAGTTTGTGTGCCTAAGTAATCATTGCAACTAGAATTGTTGGATAGATGGCTTGCAACCCTTGTAGAGCTAGAGCAAGTTTGCATTACGCTATTTGTCATACTAATCAAATTGCTCTAGTTGATTTGTAGATTTTTAAATAGGCTATTCACCCCCCCCTCTAGCCATATTAGGACCTTTCAAGTGGTATCGGAGCCGTGGTCACCGTTTGATTAAAGGCTTAACAACCTCGGTGTCAAATTATGGCTTAAGTTGTGTTCAACCATGTGGGGGGCAAACCACCATTCTTTGATGGCACATGCTATAGTTATTAGAAGAGAAAGATGAGGATGTATCTTGGTTCAATCAATGATCAAGTATGGGAAGTGATCGAGAATGACTATGCTATCATCGATCCCAATAATCCAACCAATCAAGATAAGATCAACAAGCAATGCAATACAATGGCTCTCAACACCATATACAATGCCATTGATTCCAAGGTGTTTGAGCAAATCAAGGATTGTGATAGAGCAAATGAGGTGTGGAAGAGATTGGAGGAAACATATGAAGGCACACCAATGGTGAAGAGTGCCAAGTTGTATATCCTCAAGGATAAATTGACAAGCTTCAAGATGAAGGAAGATGAGAGCATTCTGGAGATGTTCCATCGATTGCAAGTCATTGTCAATGACTTGAAGGTATTGGGAGAGAAGATCAAGGATGATGATGTCTCCCATCGATTCTTGATGTGCTTACCTCTAAGATTTAAGATGTTAAGATTGCTCATCATAAGAGGAGGATTGAAGGACATTACCCCCAACCAAGTACTAGGTGATGTCATGACATAAGAGATATACCATGTGGAAAGGGAGGGGGATGACAAGGAGGACAAGAAGGAAGAAGAGGATAAGAAGAAGAAAAGCATAACATTCAAGGCTAGTTCATCATCATACAAAAACAAGGGTAAGTCCAAGAAAGAATCAAGTGATGATGAAGATCTAAGTGATATTGATGATGAGGCTATGGCCCTCTTTATGCGCAAGATGGGCAAGTTCATGAAGAAGAAGGGCTATGGTGTAAGAAAGAGAAGAGATCACACCAAGAAGAAAGAGTATGTGAGAAGATGCTACAATTGCAAGAGCCCCGATCATGTAGTAGCAAATTGTCCATACAATAGTGACAATGATGAGGATGAGAAGAAGAAGCACAAGGAGGATAAGAAAGAAAAGAAGGAGAAGAAAGAAAAGAGAATGACCTTCCAAAAGAAGAAGAAGGGTGGAGGTTATGTAGTCACTTGGGATAGTGATGGCTCATCGAATAGTGATGACTCTAGTGATGATGACAAAAAGTCTATCAAGAGAGCACTAGCAAGCATCGCCATCAACAACAAGCCCTCCATCTTCGACACACCATCAACATGCTTCATGGCAAAGCCTACCAAGGTAAAATATGATTAGAGCGATGATGATGAATGTGAAAGTGACTCTTGTAGGAATGACAATGATGATGATGATGATAATGAGGAGTACTCCAAGGAGGAGCTCTTGGACATGTGTGAGCAAGTGCACACTTGCAATGAGATGAAGAGAAAGGAGTGCAAAGAATTGCGTAAGAAATTAAAATCTCTTGAGCAATCCTTTGATGAGCTAAATGTCACTCATAAGAGGCTAATGGAAGCCCATGAGAAGCTTGGCAAAACTCACTCTAAGCTTGAAAAAGCTCACTCCTCTCTCATTGAGCAAGTCAAGAAGGAGGAGGCCAAGAAGGAGCAAGTGATAATTACATATGATGTGGGACTAACATGTGATATTATTGATGATTCTTTTATGCCCACTATAGTTGCTCCCACTAACTCTTCTTATAGCACTACCACTTCTACTCCACCTATGAATGATACATCACTAATGGTGGAAAATGAGAACCACAAGAAGGAGGTAAATGAGCTCACTCGTGCCTTAGGTAATGCCTATGGTGGAGAAGCCCACTTGCTAAAGTGCTTGGGTAGCCAAAGATTTTCTCTCAATAAAGAGGGATTAGGCTATAACCCCAAGAAAGGCAAGGTGGCCTTTGTCACTCCCAAAGCTAGCTTTGTGAAGGGCAATGGTTGATTTTGCAATAGATGCAAGCAAGTTGGGCATATAGAGCAAAATTGCAAAACTAATAAGAACAAGCTACCTAATGTATCCTCAATTAAATTTGATTCTTGTTACATGCTTTATAAGGGTGCCAATGGTGTGAAGGCTAAGTTCATTGGTATACCAATTGTGGGTCCAAAGAAGAAGGCCATTTGGATACCAAAGACCTTGGTGACTAACCTACAAGGACCCAAGCAAGTTTGGGTACCTAAAAAGAATTGATCTTCTTTTGTAGGTAAATTATAAAGCCGGAGGAAGGCATTGGGTGCTTGATAGTGGGTGCACACAACACATGACCGGTGATTCAAGAATGTTCAATTCAATCAATGAAAGTAAGAGCAATGAGATTGATAGTATCATATTTGGTGACAATGGCAAAGGCAAGGTCAAATGGCTTGGTAAGATTGCAATATCCAATGACTTGAGCATTTCCAATGTGCTACTAGTAGAGAGCTTGAACTTCAACCTATTGTCGGTAGCTCAATTGTGTGATCTTAGTTTCAAGTGCATTTTTGGTGTGGATGATGTAGAGATCATAAGTGTAGATGGCTCTAACTTGATATTCAAAGGATTTAGATATGAGAATCTATACTTAGTTGATTTCAATGCTAGAGAAGCTCAATTGTCAACATGTTTGATCACTAAGTTTAGCATGGGTTGGTTATGGCATAGAAGGCTTGGTCATGTTGGAATGAAACAATTGAACAAGTTGATTAAGCATGACTTAGTTAGAGGCTTGAAAGATGTCACATTTGAGAAGGATAAGTTATGTAGTGCATGTCAAGCCGGAAAGCAAGTTGGTAACACACATCCTAAGAAGAGCATGATGAGCACATCTAAGGCATTTGAGTTGATGCACATGGATTTGTTTAGACCAACCACATACACTAGCATTGGTGGAAACAAATATGGATTTGTGATTGTGGATGATTTCACTAGATACACATGGGTGTTCTTTCTTGTTGATAAGAGTGATATGTTTGCTACATTCAAATCATTTGTCAAAGGCATTCACAATGAGTTTGAAACAACAATCAAGAAAGTTAGAAGTGATAATGGTAGTGAATTCAAGAACACTAGAGTTGATGAGTTATGTGATGAATTTAGAATTAGACATCAATTCTTGGCCAAGTATACTCCTCAATCAAATGGGCTAGTTGAAAGAAAGAATAGAACCTTAATTGATATGGCAAGATCAATGTTGAGTGAGTATAATGTGAGTCATTCATTTTGGGCCAAAGCAATCAACACGGCTTGCTACTATAGCAACCGACTCTATTATCACCCCATGATGGAGAAGACACCTTATGAGCTATTGAATGGAAGAAAACCCAACATAACATACTTTCGGGTTTTTAGTTGTAAATGCTATATATTGAAGAAAGGCACTAGATTGAGCAAGTTTGAAAAGAAATGTGATGAAGGGTTTTTGCTTGGTTACTCCACTACTAGCAAGGTTTATAGAGTATGGAATTTGGCTAGTGGTACTCTAGAGGAGGTTCATGATGTGGAATTTGATGAAACAAATGGTTCCCAAAAGGAAGAAGAGAATCTAGATGATGTAAGAGGCACTCAATTGGTCAATGCAATGAAGAACATGGACATTGGTGAGTTAAGGCCTAGAGAGGTGATTGATGTTAAAGATGACAAGAATCAAGTGCTCTCTAACTCAAACGTGCAAGCTAGTGGTTCTCATGATCAAATACAAGCAAGCACTATTAATGGCAATGTGCAAGATCAACAAATGGCTAGTTCATCATCTCAACCAAGTGATCAATCAAATGCTAGCAATCAAGTGTAAGTGCTTCAACAAACCAATGTTGTAAGAGATCATCCAATGGACATAATCATTGGTGATATTTCAAGAGGTGTGCAAACAAGATCAAGATTGGCTTCATTTTATGAGCATTTCTCATTTGTGTCATCCATTAAACCCAAGAAGATAGATGAAGCTTTGAGGGATGTTGATTGGATCAATGCTATGCATGAAGAGCTAAACAACTTCACAATAAATCATGTATGGGATTTAGTTGAGAGGCCTAAGGATCATAATGTGATTGGAACTAAGTGGGTCTTTCAGAACAAGCAAGATCAAAATGGGATAGTAATAAGGAACAAAGCAAGATTAGTGGCTCAAGGTTACACTCAAGTTGAAGGCCTTGACTTTGGAGAAACATATGCCCCGGTTGTAAGATTGGAAGCAATTAGGATCTTGCTAGCTTATGCTTGTGCCCACAACATCAAGTTGTACCAAATGGATGTGAAAAGTGCATTTCTAAATGGGTACATCAATGAACTTATGTATGTTGAGCAACCTCCCAGTTTCAAAGATGAGAAGAAACCCAACCATGTCTACAAGTTGAGAAAGGCTTTGTATGAATTGAAACAAGCACCTAGAGCATGGTATGAGAGATTGAGAGATTTCCTACTCTCTAAGGGATTCAAGATGGGAAAGGTTGACACCACTCTCTTTATCAAGAAGCTTGGAAATGACTTATTTGTAATGCAAATCTATGTTGATGATATTATATTTGGATCAATAAATCAAGAATTTTGTGAGGAGTTTGGCAAGATGATGGCAAGTGAGTTTGAGATGTCTATGATTGGAGAACTTAGTTACTTCCTTAGTCTTTAAATCAAGCAAATGAAGAATGGCACATTTATGAGTCAAGGCAAGTATATCAAGGACATGCTCAAGAAGTTTAAAATGGATGAGAGTAAATCTATTAGTACACCAATGGAAATAAGTGGAAGCTTGGATAGTGATGCAAGTGGCAACATGGTAGATCAAAAGATGTATCGGTCTATGATTGGAAGTCTACTCTATGTGACCGCATCAAGGCTGGATGTGATGTTTAGTGTATGCATGTGTGCTAGATTTCAAGCCTCACCAAGAGAAAGTCATTTGAAGGCAACCAAGAGAATATTGAGGTACTTAAAGCATACACAACATGTTGGATTATGGTATCCCAAAGGAGCAAGATTTGAGTTGATTGGATATTCGGACTCCGATTATGCAGGATGCAAAGTTAAGAGAAAGAGCACATCGGGCACATGTCAACTATTGGAAAGATCACTTGTATCTTGGTTATCAAAGAAGCAAAATAGTGTAGCACTTTCAACCGCCGAAGCGGAGTACATTTCAGCCGGTAGTTGTTGTGCTCAATTACTTTGGATGAAGGCTACTTTGAGTGACTTTGAAATCAAGTTCAAGCAAGTGCCATTGCTATGTGACAATGAAAGTGCCGTAAAGCTCACCAACAAACCAGTTCAACACTCAAGAACAAAGCATATAGATGTTCATCATCACTTTATAAGAGATCACCAACAAAAAGGAGACATTTGCATTGATAGTGTAGGCACCAAAGATCAACTTGCCAACATATTCACCAAGCCACTTGATGAGAAGAGGTTTTGCAAGCTAAGGAATGAATTGAACATACTTGACTTCTCCAATATGAGTTGATGCACCCCCACTATATGACATACCTCTCCTTCGAGCCAAGCAAGGTAAAGTTATTAACATGTCATCCATCCATTGCTAAGAACTTATTTAGTGCATCTAGTCATTCCTATCATGTCTTAGGCTCATTCATGAAAATCAAATGAATTTGATGCTTGTATGGTACCACTATTGCTTATATGTTTGAAATGGTCTAGTGGTAGCATATGACATGTTTGTGGGCTTATAAACCTAGTGTTTGATTTAGAAAATGAGCTATGAGTGTTTAATTCAACATGGTACAAGATAACCCTTATTTAGAGGTGTGAATAAGCTTGTCCTTAGATCAAACCGAGTTAAATATCTTAAGCAAGTAATCTAGATTGAACTAAATTGGGAAAATGATCCCCATTTTGCGTGATTTCACCCCAACATATCCATAATTTGAGGCCACCTTTTGTGCAAATTATTGACATTAATAATCCTACCCTATCTATACTTTAAGCCTTTGTGGTCATTGATGACAAAGGGGGAGAAATAGTGTACAAAGATAGTGAAACAAAGGGGGAGAGATAATATATGACAAAAGAAGGGGATCAATTAAAATTTTGAGCATACAAATAGGGGGAGCAAGCTCATAAACTTGTATGGTGCATTTGAATGAGCATTACATATGTTTGCTTGCATAGCATAAATTTTAATTTCAAATATCCATGCTTGTGTGGTGTATGCTAGTTGTAGGTTTGAATGTTGAAATAAAAAACTAGCATGCATAGGCTAAATAACTAGACTTATGTTCTTTCTATAGAAACTAGACCCTTTCATATAATATTGATCTCATGGGGTATTCTAGTTTTTGTATATGTCTAGTTACTAATGGTGCTAAGGATGGTATATTGGTGCACTCCGATTGGTATCATGCTTCAAAGGTCCATCTCTTATACCTTAGCATCATTTGGTAGAAATTGACTCCTATATTTTCTATCTAATCATATGTGCAAAGCTACAATCCAAACTCTTAGCACACATGTAGGGGAAGCAATTGCTACCATTTGAAGTTCATGAAACTTGTCCATATTCTTTACACATGGTAAATATGCTTGGGCAAGCAACATGGATTCAAATGAACTTTAATTCATATCTTTGTATAAGGGTTGTCATCAATTACCAAAAAGGGGGAGATTGAAAGCTCTAGTTTGGTTTTGGTTAATTGATGAAACCCTAAGTGCTAACCTAGTTTATCAAGATGATTATGAGATAGGTAGCACTACTCCAAGTGATGAAGCAATGGTGAAGACCATGACAATAGTGATGGCATGATGATGGTCAAATGCTTAAACTTGGAAAAGAAAAAAGAGAAAAACAAAAGGCTCAAGGCAAAGGTATAAAAAGTATGAGCCATTTTGTTTAGTGATCAAGACACTTAGTGAATGTGATCATATTTAGGATAGATAGCCGTACTATTAAGAGGAGTGAAACTCGTATCGAAATGTGGTTATCAAAGTGCCACTAGATGCTCTAATTCATTGCATATGTATTTAGGATCTAGTGAAGTATGAACACCCTTGAAAATGTTTGTGAAAATACGCTAACACATGTGCACAAGGTAATACACTTGGTGGTTCGCACATTGGAGCAAGGGTGAAGAAATTAGAAGTGAAAACGAGTTGGTCGCGAAGACGTTGGCGTCGGTTAACTAACCAGACGCTGGGTCTGAAAGCACCGGACGCTGGCAGCTTGCGTCCGATCAAACTGGTCGGTCGGCACAGTACCTAGGGTATTGCACCGGACGCTGGTCTATGTCTGGTCAAGGTGGACCAGACGCATCCGGTCGAAGAAATATGCCTCGGGGAGCTTACTGGAAACGACCGGACACTGGGGCATCAGCGTCCGGTCAGTTTAGCCGGAGCGTCCGGTCAACTATGTAGCCGTAGAAATCTAACGAACAATGTTTGAAGCTAGTGACACGTGGCATGAATCAGTGGACCGGACACTGAGTCCAGGGTCCGGTCAATATGACCGGAGCGTCTGGTCGGCCCGCGATTTGCCCAGTGAAGGGGTATAATGGCTCTATTTGATGGGGGCTCTATTTATAGCCCGATGGCCGGCTCAAGGGATAACTCTTGCATATTTTCATTGACATAGCAACCTTGTGAGCTTAGCCAAAGTACTCCCACTCATCTCCATCATTGATCCATCATCATTGTAAGATTGGGAGAGAATCCAAGTGCATTGCTTGAGTGATTGCATCTAGTGGCACTTGGTATTCGTGTTGCGCTGTAGATTTCGCTTGTTTCTCTTAGTGGTTGCCACCACCTAGACGGTTGGAGCAGCAGTGGAGGATCAGCACGAGTTGGTGATTGTTCGTGGCCATCTCCGGTGATTGTAAGGGGAGTTGTACCTTCCCCAGCGGAGTGCCGAAAGGTAACTCTAGTAAATTGCTCATGTCATTGAGTTACCTCACTTGTGGGTCGGTTCTTGCGGTGTCCTATCGTGTGGACGAGATTTGTGAAACACCTCTTAGCCGCTGAACCACCAAGTGTTGGTCGACACAACGGGGACGTAGCGTATTGACAAGCACGTGAACCTCGGGAGAAAATCGATTGTCTCTTGTCATTTGCATTCTCCCGGTGATTGGCTTGATCTTCATCTTGTGATTGGTTCATCCCCTACGCGGCGGTATAATCACCCTACTTGATTACATTCTTGCAAACTAGTTGATACAAGCTCTTTAGTGTAATTAGAATTGAGAGTTTGCTTTATTGTTTACATTCATCTAGTTGAGCTATTTAGAGTAGCAAGTTTGTGTGCCTAAGTAATCATTGTAACTAGAATTGTTGGATAGGTGGCTTGCAACCCTTGTAGAGCTAGAGCAAGTTTGCATTACGCTATTTGTCATACTAATCAAATTGCTCTAGTTGATTTGTAGATTTTTAAATAGGCTATTCACCCCCCTCTAGCTATATTGGGACCTTTCAGTAGGCGTCTGCTCTAGCGAGACCATGCAGGTCCACATCTAGCTAGGCGGGGCATCCTTACTGGCCCTTCTAGACTCAGGCTCCACCCACGACTTCGTCTCCGAGGAAGCAACGACACACACCTCCCTCAAGCTCTGACCCCGCGGCAACATGAAGGTCATGGTGGCGAATGGGGAATGGGTGTCGTGCCCCGGCGTCTACCATGTTGTTTCCTTCTCCCTCGCCGGCGAACCATTCTCCACCGACTTCTTTGCACTACCTCTGGCCAGTTATGACGTCGTCCTCGGCACCGAGTGGCTGGCCTCCCTTGGCCCAATCCTCTAGGATTTCGATGCACTCACCATGTCCTTCTGGCACCGAGATCACAGGGTGTGCTGGACAGGCATCACCGAGGGCACTGGCCCCTTTCTACGAACATACAGCGTGGCTGATCTCCTGCTAGCCCTACTGGACGATCGCCCCCGTCAGTGGCTGCGCTGGCTACCGTGGGTGGAATACATCTACAACACCGCCTTTCAATCCACGCTCAAGACCATGCCATTCTAGCTCATCTACGGTCGTGAGCCACCCTCCACCCGCTCCTATGAGCCAGGCGAAACCTGGGTGGCTGCGGTGGCCAAGACCATGGCGAAACACGATGATATGCTGGCTGATGCCCGGGCTCGACTAGAGCAAGCTCAGGACGTCTACAAGCGGTTCTACAACAAGCATCACCACGACATTCACTATAGCGTGGGGGATTGGGTCTGGATTCGTCTCCGGCATCATGCCTCAGCCTCCCTCCATGGCGTCACCTAAGGGAAGTTGCGGCCCTAGTACTATGGGCCATACCACATCTCTGCCATCATCAACGACATCGCCTACTGCCTCGAGTTCCCTCCCCACGCCCGACTACACGATGTCTTCCACGTTGGGCTCCTGAAGAAGTTCATGGGCACTCCCTCGGCCATCTCCCAGCTCTGCCTCCTATGCATCATGGTGCCACATAGCCGGTTCTAGAACACGCCTCATGCACCAGGCTGGCCCGAGGCATCAGCCAAATCCTGATACATTGGCAAGGCGAGCCCTCAGCCTTCGCTACCTGAGAGGACATTGATAGCTTCACCAAGCGTTACCCAAGCTTCTAGCTCGAGGACAAGCTGCTCGTCGAGGAAGGGGTAGATGTCATGTGGGGGCGCCAATATCAAAGGCGCTCCAAGGCTTGAGACGTAGCCAGGGCAGTCTCTAAGGGGGCACCATCTGTAGTTAATGACAATTAGTAGTCTGGGGAAAGGATAGAATTAATGAAAGATTAAGGATGATTAATGGGGAGAGAACAATGGAGCTTGTGGCTGGCGCCTAGGGGCTGGGCAGTCCTATATATATCCTATAATCATCTTATTAGAGGAGAATCAAGAAAGAAGTTATCTCCTAATCTACCTCTGCCGCTCTTAATCTCATCCCCTTCAACATAGGGCATCCAGGGGATAAACCCCACACCATTACCAACCCAAGCTACGAGCTTCGTAGTCAAGGGCCTGCTACCTTAAGCACCGACGCCCTTGACACACACACACACTACCTACCACAGCTAGAAAAAGATAAGCCTAAAGTAAGGCCCACAAATAGCCCAAAATAAAGCCCATAAAAAATAACCACTCACACATATACAGCAACTCACGCACGCACGCGCGCACACACACAAGAGAGAGAGAAAGAGAGAAACACACGTACCAGCCTAATAATCTCTGTTCTCCCTCTACCATGGACAAATCAGATCAATTGCTAGATGACAAGACTATAATATGATAGGACTCATGAACCATACACGCTGGAAGTTGCGGACAAAACCAGTAGCTAATTGCACATGCACCTAGCGTGAAATTGCAAGCTCAAAATAAAAAAGGACGCACCCAGTGCAGAGAGCTCCCGCTCTGTGCGGGGTCTGGGGAAGGGTGTCAGTGGCAAGTCTTACCCTCGCCTGTGCAATACGAGAATTCCGTGACTCGAACCCGGGACCTTCTGGTCATAGGCGGTAAGACTCTACCGCTTGCATGGATCAAAAAATCACCATGCGCAAGATGGCTACAAAACAGTCGTACCAGATAATTAAAAATGCTTAAAAATGCATACAGTTTCAACTCAAGACACACTAGAATGTCACCCTATCCACCTGGTGGTAGCAAACAGAGCTATTCAACCAATTGCTAATAGTTCTAGTATACAGTTGCAACTCCACATGCAACTAAATGTATTATATGTCAAATGCACTCCCAAAAACACAAATTAGTCTAGAAAATGGATCTATATTTGATTGAACTTGGTCCAACTTCAACAGGTGAGACTAGGATAATCATGTGCCAATTTCTTCAAAATGCACAATGGTGGACAAACAAAATCAAGCCTTTGCACTCCACTAATATCTAGCACTTAAATCCAAGTTATGATTCTAAGAACTAAAAAACCAATCTAGATACAAACACAAGTGGATCTAATGAACCACAAATGAAACAACATGCAACAAGAGTCAAGATAATCTAAAAAAGCAGTATTCTACAATATACACTATATATAAAAACAAGTATACCTTCGTCCCAACCATTTCAACCAGTTGACAACCGTTCCAGTTGCCTTTGACTTGAACTCTAGCAAGGTCTCCTCAGGCACCAGCAATAGCAAATAGACTGCACAAAAAGGAAAATGGCATCAGAGAAAGCATAGCATTGCGAAACAAATGAAAAGGTACAACACAATCTGCAAAGACAAACATCAGTCCTAAATCCAAAGCTATGAGTAAGCAGGAAGACACACACACATATATATCCTTGTTGTCAGGCGTTTTGGCTTTGACACATGGGACAGCAAAAATCCCCAAATTGAACATGCGTCCTGGCCTACAATCCCCAAATTAAACCTACAAATTGACAAAACCAAATCTTTATAGACCACAATTACAAAGCAACAGATTAATTGAACCACAAATTGATTGGGATCAAGAACACTGCATAAAACTTGAAACAGAACAAGAAAATCCAAATTATATGAACAACTCTAGTCCAAACTGAAAATTTGAGCATTAAACAGAGATAGGGAGATTTAACTTTTTACCATTATAACAATCGGCACCTCCTGAGATCTCACTTTAATGGCTAGCAATACAAATTTAGCACGCAACGAAGAGAAGAGATACAAAATTGCCACTTTTGCACTCATGGCACGCCAACGCGTCAGTCCGGGTGGGATCCGAGGCAGCATGGGGGTGGCAAATGACCGTGGCTGCCCCTGCCCTCTACTGCGTCTTCTTCCTTAAAATCCCCTGCATTCTCAAAAAAAAGAAGACGATGGTGGACATAGTGGCTGCTCGAGACCCGGACAGAGCTTGCCGGCGCGGGCGCGCTCGGCACCGACGGCAAGGGCGAGCTCTACTCGCGCTGTACGCGCACGCAAGGCCTTGGCAGAGGCGAGCACGACCTCTACTCGAGCTCCAACCATGGGGGAGGGGCGAGCTCGGACCTGGCGCCCATGGCGAGCTTGATGCTAGTGGCCATGGGGAGCTCGGCCCCGGTCATGGCGAGCTCGTCCCCCGACGCAGGCTGCCCCGACGAGCTCATCTCCGGCACAGACTGCCGCAGCAAGGTCAGCCCCAGTGTCCAAGGCATGTGCGAGCTCGGTCCTGGTGGCCATGGTGAGAGTAGCACGGCCACAGGCGAGCTCGGCCAAGGTGAGCTCAGCGCCGACGCAGACGGCCCCAGCGGCCATGGCGAGCTCGACGCCGATGGCCATGGGGAGCTCGGCCCCGGTCATGGTGAGCTCGTCCCCCGACGCAGGCTACCCCGGTGAGCTCATCCCTGGCACAGACTGCCCCAGCGAGGTCAGCCCCAGTGTCTAAGGCGTGGGCGAGCTCGGTCCTAGTGGCCATGGCGAGCTCAGCACTGTCGTGGGCAAGCTCGGCCCTGGCGGCCATGGGGAGCGACGTAGATTGCCCCGGTGAGCTTGGCCCCAGCTGCCATGGCGAGATCGGCGTCGGTGGCCATGGGGAGCTCACCCCGGCCATGACGTAGCAGAGGGTAGGGTTAGCCGCGGTCATTTGCCACCCCATGCTGCCTCGCATCCCACCTGGACTGACGCGCTAGCGTGCCACGAATGCAAAAGTGGCAATTTTGTATCTCTTCTCTTCGTTGCGTGCCAAATTCGTATTGTCGTCCGTTAAAGTGAGATCTCGAGAGGCGCCGATTGTTATAATGATAAAAAGTTAAATCTCTCACAGAGATATACACTTATTAGCAAATAACTAAGAATGTAAAAGTTCAAAACATAAGTAAGGCGACCAAGCTAAAAAGCAAATAGCCTAAATCAAAGCTGACCCTGAAACCACAAGCCAAACATCATCAGCTCATAAAATCATCAACATTACACCTCTTTACTCTTTTGGTCCCTAAAAACAAAAAAAAAAACAAAAGAACACCAGACAAAGCTGAGAGCACACCAATAAATATAAAAAACAAAGGTGCATGTAGCATTGTGTTAAGCATATTCAGTTAATAAACGAAATAAACAGTAGAAACCCAGTTGGAAATTTGCCAAACAACGGTGCAATAGTGCACTGGAACCTGTAACCTGTCATCAAATAATTGACATCCAATTAGAAATGGGCAAATTATCAAACATCAAACTAAAAATGGGTAGGCTAAAGACCCTTTTAGCAGTTATTGTCATAGCACCAAGCTGCAGGAGATTCCCTAACCCAGCCTCGCTACAAATCACACACCTACTCAAGCAGAAATATAACAGACTCGATACTACCCACATCATAGATCCACATAAACTTGGAGCACACCGCACGAATTAGGGATCTGAGCATCAATTTTTTTTTTGGCACAGTTCAGGGGAGAGTGAGAAGGCGTGAGTACCTGCAGAATCTGATGAATCACGCACAAAAACCTAAATAATGAAGTGTCTGATCAGTAGAAGGCTGCAAAACAAATGGAGTAAATGATGCCTGCATATAAGGAAAAAGAAAAAACGACATATTCAGATAACACCCAGAAAATCGAACAAGGCCAGCAATCTGCATACCGGATCTGGGTCAGGGGAGGTGAAGAATCAATAGTGAGCAAAATGCATACAGAGAAAATCAAAACAACGAAATCCGAAATCTCGATCTAGGCCTTGGTGGTCAGCGAACAGGGACTAGAGGAGAGACGCTCCTTGCAGCTATTAGCAAACGCATCTGCATCTGTAAGACCAAGAAAAGGAGGATGAGCGGGTGTGCTGGAGATTGAGAGAAAGAGAGATAGAGATGACAGATGAGTGAGATACTCCCTGCCTCCCAAAATATTTGTGGCTTTCACTTATTTAAAAATAACTTTGACAAAATATATATTAAAAAATATTAATATTTATTATATATATAATTAGTATTATTGAAAAAAATTAAATTTAATTTTTTAATAAACTTATTTACATATTTTCTATAAATTAAATTAAACTTGTGGCACAAAAATCGAAATAACAAATAAATTAAGAGGGAGTAGAATTTGCCGGCACTGGGGAGTCACTGAGGGAACAATAGTGGCGCGGAGTTGGATAAGTTGATTGGGTATGGGTTCTTCAAGTGCGGTTTTACGCCCGATAACGAAAACGTTTCAGATACAAGAGAACACAAGCAACGCAAATATTAAAGCAAATCCAATGGTCCAAAATTCAACAAATTTCAACAACAAAAATCTGTTGACTGATAAATAGTAAATCTCTTAAAAATAAACCTATCCAAAATTTTATTTTTAGGTCCAACCCTTTTGGCCGTAACAGGGTGCGTATCTGGCAAAAATCATTCTACTACGTCATACGTTATTTTTTTAATTACATAGTACAATGTAGATACTCACAACGCACTCACTCAAACTCTACCTCTATGAGCATCTTCGAAGATTAGGTTAGCAAAAATACAAGATTAATGAAGTCACCATAAACGCCTCACTATAGACGAGAACATCGTCTACGACTAAAAAGGACAAAACCATTAAAACTTGAAATATTCGCTCCCACGGGACGTATTAGCATGGCAAAGTGTGCCACGCTGATGCACTCACAAGGGATGTAGGCCATGTCAACGTAGGCACAGCGGTGTGAGCCTCATGCAAAAAGATTCCCACCAGGTAGAAACGGATATCCAAGACTACTATTCACCTTTTGCAAGTTATTACAGCACTTTTGCTTTGTGGTTCCTAGATAATAGCTCCTCCGTTTCAAAATACGTACACATCTCACACTTTGAGAAATAAAAAATTCTTAAGTTTAACTAGATTTTAAAAAAATATATTATTAAAATTTGTATCTTTAAACATGTTTACTATGAAACTATATAATGTAAATCATCTAATAATGTTTATTTGGTATCAAAACATTAATATTTTTATGTATATACTTGGTCAAGCTTAGAATTTGTCGACTCCTTAAAGTGCGAGATGTGCATTTATTTTAAGAAGTTAGAGACCAAAGCTTGCCATACAAAGGTTAGTCATGCCATAATTTCTTTGGCAACTGTTTGGTTCACTGCCACAGCTATGTCACGCCAAACTTTCTTAGCACCCTACCCTATATGTCATAGACTCATTTTCGTGCCAAACTTTACCACAAGTGTGGCTTTGATTTTGTTCGTCATACTTTCTGTGGCAGTCACACCTTACCAAAGGTTAGGCGTAGCAAGTTTTTGTCGCGAACCAAACATACCCTTGTGAAAGAGTGAGTATTCTTTCTTTGTCGGCTTCCCTCTCTCATCCATCGCTTTCAACTTGAGATCCCCACATTCTCTCTCCGTAGACAATGGTAGCATCTGTAAGAATGTCTTTAACAAGGAACCTATATGAGCATCCAAATCTAAAATGGGTAGCAAGGGATCCAAAATCAGCCTCCAACAGAGTATCTATACGGGAGACATATTTTGGGTTGCCTGAGAAGCACAACCCAAATATAGGCATCATCTCTCCTGGAAACTCATTTGCAGAAAGGATTCTCTTTTAGGTCTTGTTGTTGGAGAAGATGCCAAATAGGTATCGAATCTTTTACCTATAGTGCTATCCAAAGATCGAATATGTCTTATATTTTAGATGTTATTGTTGGAAATAGCCTAAGCTACACTGATAGCTGCAGAAGCACCTAATTTTATGTACACGGTGGTATTTGAACTTAGCTGGACCTGCGAAGTCATAACCGAGGCCACCGTGTTGGGCGTGCTCTTAGCGTGTATTTCACGTGAAAAGCTTATTGTGCTATTCATTTGGCGTGGCGAAGTAGAGCTGCTGCAAGAGACATGTGGCCTGGAGCTTCCAACAGTAGCAATAAGGGCTAGCGACGTCGCTGCCTTTGCAGCATATTTTCACTGGGTGGGGGACCATGCAAAGAAACACCCTGGGACAGCAAGCGACAGGACCTCGATCGACTGGGCCCTGTTTACTTTACAAAAGCCATAGCTAAAAATAATGTTCGTTAATTTATTATGAGAAAAAAATATTGTTCATTTGTTGAAATAGTACGGCTCAGAAGACAAGCGATCAGGCCCGAAGATCGATCACGAACTAGAGATGACATAAGCAATGGAGGTGTATAAATTTTTGGCAAAGAAATTGAACACCTAGTGAACTCTGATCAGAGTATCAGACCCCATGACATCCGAACCAGGAGAGTGGCAACGAGCCACCGTTGCGGCGCACGCAGGGAAACACACGCCACGCTGGCGGGTATCCGCAGTTACGAGTGGTATCAATGCTAAATTGGTGTGCTGGTTGCAGATTTTTGTAGCTGCAAACAACAAATAGGTTCCTACTATTTCTACAACAGCATACAGCTGCACGCCTAAACCCGCAACCTAAAAATCATAGCTGATCAGGCTGGTTGTGCAAAGCAGTGGTGACTTGGTCCGTAGGAAAGACAGGGGTGTTTGGTTCATCGAACGTTGGACACATGCATGGAGTATTAAATATAGATTAATTACGAAACTAATTACATAGTTTACGACTAATTTATGAGACGAATCTTTTAAGTCTAATTAGTCTATGATTTGACAATGTGGTGCTACAGTAAACATATGCTAATAACGGATTAATTAGGCTTAATAAATTCGTCTCGTGGAGTACTGACGAATTCTGTAATTTGTTTTTTATTAGTATCCGAACACCCCATGCGACACCCTCATGTGACACCTCCTAAATTTTAGTCACTGGATCCAAACACCCTAATTAGAACATCGTTGGCGGAGGGGAATCCACCACCCACAATCTCAAACTTGAGATGAGCTTGAGGCCTCACAGGAGGCACCTGTTGGCGATTACTTGTGAGCATCCACCTGGCCTAGGTGATGCGACCTTGGTGGGGACGAAGCGAAGGTGACCTGCTTTCCATTGCCAGGAACCACCTCGGTGAATGACAGTGAGATTCCCCCTCAGGGTCCTTCGCGTCCACCTAGGGACTAAGGTGAAGCCACTCCGACGCACAAGTGGACATAGGCTTGCCATAGAAGAGACGAACAAGGATGCATATGGGTTGAGGGAGGAGGTTGCCGAGGGTGGTGGGGAGCTCGGTGGTGAGCGTCCCCGCACGAGGGGCGATGCGATGGCCCCTTTCCCAGGGAATGGGAGAGATAAGGAGACAATGGCGACATGCGTGCTGATCGATGGAGGAGGTGGACACTCATGTCGATCGTCAAGAACGGAGAAGACAAGTTCACCATGGAGCAACCAAAAGTGGGAAGAAATGAAGTGGCAAAATTGAAGGGTGGAAGAAAAGGATTTTTTTGCGTGCAAAAGATTTTGACAACTGAGAGTAGGTGATAGTTGTCCTATTTCTTGAGCGCAAAATATTTTCACTATTTTGAAGAGCTAGTATACCCCTCCAACCCTACAATTTAGGACAAACATGTTGAGTCTTTGACAATATAAGAAAAGTATCATAGGTCCGTCTAGTTTAGTATCACTTAGGATTTTTTATGATTTGGAGAAAAGAGGAGGACCGAGAGAAAATGTTGCCTCGCAAAACACCTATCTCGTAAGAAAAATTTGAGACTACAAGTCGGCACTGATGTGCATGCCATTATCGTCATTTGATATCTTTCAGCCCTTGTAATACCTCTTATTAGAACCTGACAACCACGAAAATATAAGATTACTTTTCTTCTTCATCTCGATGTGAGCGTCGTTCGCTTGTCTGAAACTTGGCTGAAACTGACTGAAAAATACTATTCCGGTTAAATTATTGGGAAAGAAAAACACCATTCCTGCTGAAAAAAGAAACCGAATAAGCTAAATATAGGGTGCACAGTTTTGAATCTGTTTGGTTGGTTTCGGTCCCATATTTATTATTCCCATTACCAGTGCGGGGCCGGGTGTCTTGGATCAACTGATTTGATGAGTACCGAGAGTCTGGTCAGTGGACTCTGGCCTTGTGGGTCATTCTTCTGCTCTATCCCTCGCTGACTCGCTCCATGGTCCACAGTGCTATCCACTACCAGTGCCAGTCTGTGCCGCTGGCAGAATTGAGATGAGAATCCAGCGCAACAGGCAACACAATCTGTTCGATCTGGACGCCGGTGATCCTTCTTTCCATTTCATTTCATCCCCGTAAAGCCACACGGCGTTTTATCCTCGAACCACAGTCACCTACTACTGGCTACTGCTACCAACGTGCCACATGCAGAGACCGAAGGTAGCAGCAGATAGTCAAACCGAAGGTAGCTGTTACTGTGCGCGTGTGTCCTCTGTAAGTCTGATACATAAACCGGCTGATGAATCGATTAAAACTATTTTATCGTAAGAGAAAAATACTTTAGATTTTAGCTAATAAACCCTCACGATAAATACTCTAGATTTTAGCTGATAAACCAACTAATAAGTTAAAATGAACTGGGCGGCGCCACGCTCAAGGTGGTGCAGTGCAGAGCAGCAGAGGCCGATCGAGGGGGAGTGATGGAGACAGATGACGCGAGCAGAGAGCAGCAGAGCTGCTGCCACCGCTCAAGCACATCTAGGTACCGTCCGGGCGATTGTTTGGTTGACTAGCTAGCCTACCAAGTACAGTGACCGGTTAATCGGGCCCAGGCCCAGGCCCAGGTCCAGCCAGCTCAGTTGAAGTCCCCAAAAGGATCATGTCAAAAGG
This sequence comes from Miscanthus floridulus, assembly GCF_019320115.1. Taxonomy (NCBI): domain Eukaryota; kingdom Viridiplantae; phylum Streptophyta; class Magnoliopsida; order Poales; family Poaceae; genus Miscanthus; species Miscanthus floridulus. The sequence continues at coordinate 47,147,421 of NC_089580.1, read as the reverse complement.
CTCCAATGTGCGGTTCCTAATTTGACTCAACCATGGCTTTGAGCTGCTGGTGTATTGGATTCTATCGAGGCAATGGCACAAACGTCATTGTACAAATCGATTTAGGCCACAAAAGGAGAAGGTAGAAACAGAGAAGAGGATGGGATAATAATGATACTATTATAGTCTAATTCAACCATAATAAGGTCTGCAGAGTGACAGGATTATTGCCCACCGCCCAGTGGTACGACATGAATTGTCGACAAACACGCAGAGGCAGAGCGACCGTCACTCACAGTTTCCCTGCAGCGGCAGATGAAAAGCTATTGTCAAATTGAGCAAGGACACCAATGATTCCTTGACCATGTCAGTCGTCGCTCGTCAGAGGGTTATTGCATTGCATGCCATGCTGTATTTCTTGGCTGCGCCTCTCCCTTGTCCTTCACTCCTTCTCAGACCAGAATTGAGAATTCTACAGACAATCTATCCACTGCTCAGTGCTCACCAAAATCCCTTGCCAGTGCCAGCTGCCTGTGCAGTGCGCGTGTCGCACGGGCCATCCGCATCCTTACTTGCGGCCATGCCCTGCTGCTGATGCACGCAACGGCAACGCAAGCTATCCTTTGTTCAGGCTTTCGGTTGAGACTTCAGACTTCAGACGGAGGGAGTATAGGACTAAGTTTTCTTTCATTCTGTTGGGCAGATTCACACTTGCACGCAGAGAGAGACGTGCATTGTATCCCAAAAGAAGGCAACTATGGTACGCGTGTCGGTTTAAGTGCTTCACGTTTGACCAAATTTCTAGTAAATAGTATTTACATTTATGGCTCCAAATCAATTTATTACGAAAATACATTTTGTAACTAATCTAATGGTATTTATTTGATATTATAAATATTTGTACCTTTTATCATTAATTGATCAAACTTGATATATTAAAACATGACACAGTTTCAGAATTGCATTCCTTTGGGGACGGAGGGAGTAGTAAATGTTAGTACTAGTGTGTGTTTTATATAAACTTGAGTGAATCTTAAATTGTTTAGTTTTTCCAAATGGCCTGTTAATGTGATAAGCATATGCAGAAAGGCCAGGGTATTGTTTAACCCACCTCACTCTCTTTTGGGTTACCAAGTTTCACCAAACCGTGTCTCCAAGGTTGTTTTTCACAGCATTGGTGACTGAGCTGATACATATTATATAATTCTCTTTTTGCTTAAACTATTCACCATGTTCGCTTGTTGGTTTCAGTCAGGGTTTATCAGTCAGCCAACAATGTTTTGCTCTCACAACAAACCAGCACCAATCAGGCTTATCAGCCTAGAAACCAACCAGCGAACAAGCCGATTGTTCCGTCCGACAACCATATGTATCTCTCATAACCAATCCTAATTCAGAACAGGCAATACTATATTCCACTTGTAACTTTTAGATGTAGTGTTTGGTGTACTTTAATTTGACTAGTTAAATAATGCACGCCGTCAATGTTTACTCGATCAGATTAAGGTTGTATACAGTACTTATGTGAGTTACTCTTTTGTTTTCCTTCTTTCTGTCCTTTTTAAGAAACAGAATCAGGTTTTATCAGGTGTCCAGATACACCAAAATCATCAAAACGTACCATTGCTGTTCCAAAAGCCATATAGTACGATACCTTTTGATTTTCACGAGGTTAAGGGTAAGGATTAGTTTTCTATTCTCCTCTTAATGAAATATATACTTTCCCCATCCACAAAAGAATGTAACTATACTTATTATGTAAGTCAAAGTAGCTCAACTTTGATCAGGTTTAAAGTGAATAATATTAATAATGTCTCTAACTAGGTTTATTACGAAAATATATTTTACAATTGATTTAATGATATTTATTTTGTATCATAAATGTTAGTAATTTTTATATAACTTTTGTGAAACTTCAAATCATTTTACTCAAAAAATAAGAACCGCATCTTTTTATGAACGGAGAGAGTACGTGCTAACTGCTAAGACATGTTCACTAAAAAATAGTTGTCTAAAAAAATAACTTCTATATAATTGAAGAGTGACACATTTGAAGATATTGAAGCTCAAGCGGTTCAAATAACTTCTATATTTGAATCTTGAGTGTAGGTATTATCGATGTTTTGTACCAGCAATAATGTTCATGCGGGTATGCCCTATGATGATTAGGGGACTATATATGCATCAGATCTAAAGCTTGATAGTAACACAAGACATTGCTTTATACAAGTTTAGTCCATCATGAGAAGGCTTACATCATGCTTGGTGGATTGCATTGCTTGTTGTCATATGTTGATGCATGAAGTCCAGGAACCCTTGCTCGCCTTATATAGTCCAGGTGATAGGCTTACATGGTCAGTTTCCGTTGCTACTAGGAATTGTTTTCTAGTCCTATTACACTAAGGTCTCCCATATCTAGATTGCATATCTAACTGGATCCTTGTAGCTTATGGTAGGGTAACTTGTGCCCGATCCTACCCTATTTCTGTCTTCCAGATAATCCTTCCTTGGTGATACTCAGTGTCCATGTCCACAACATGTATGATGCTCTATCAAGATGGGTGCAACATTGCATAGATATACATGTCTCATTGCTCAAGAAAACCTAAGTGGCAAGTTGAGAGATACATAGATCTCACATAACCTTGAGTGTACTAACTCTACAAAAACCGAAGGATCTGGCTTCTACCAGATTCTTTGGTGGGCCTTTGACAATGGGTCCTCTGGTTGGGTGTTAGTGTTTACCAGAGTGTCCAATCCTTGGTAAGTTTATGAGGCTATAATGGCTAATTCGAGAAAAAAACACAGGGCTCGATTTCGATTAACTTAGAGTGTAACAACTAGTTTTGGGGGTTATGGGTTTAAATGCCACTTCACCCTCTCCCTTTGCTAGGCATGGTGTTCCCCGAGTTCTAACTTAAAGGTAAAGGTTTGTAGAGCTCTCCACAATACCTCTTTTGTTAGGCTTGTGTGGTTTGTGAGAGATAAATAAAGTTAGTTAGTTGAGAGGTTTAGTCTTTGTGAAAACAAGATAGTAATCCCATCCTTAAGAATGGAAGGGATCAAGATAACACCTAGAGGGAGGTCGGCGAATGATCCTGTTCAATGCACTTGGCACATGTGAACTTTCAAAGAGACACTAGAGTTGCATGCCAAGCCCTGTAATGTGTTTGGCTTAATGAATGAATATGGTGGCCTGTTCTTCAGCACTACTTTAATAGTACTTTTTAGCGAAGCAACAATGTTTTTCTCTTATAATAAATCAGAAGCATCAGCCAAATTTCAGCGTTTTTTTTTCCAACAATAACTTGATCATCCACTGGGGACGACGGGTTCATTCTTTGCATTGTTTCGCCGCGTGAGCGGGCGCCGTCCCCAGAGATACCGAAAGTACATTGAAAAGCCTTGCTGCTCCACTGTTCGTTTGAAGGTTGCATTGCGACCATCGCATGTAACAGCATGATGATCACTGATCAACCAAACATGGCAGACCCAGGTTGCAGAAAAGCCGCTTTGGATACTGGCTGCCATCTGCTCAACGAAAGGAGGATGCGAGAAAGCTCCTGAGTTCTGAACTGGACGGCACTTACATGGTCCTCTTCGGCTGGCTAGGAAAACGGTTTGATATTTATGCTGATTTATTACGAGAGAAAAATAATATTATTTCGTTGAAACAGTATGACTGATAAGTTCAAGCGAACATGGCCACGGATCTGTGCATGGAGCACCATCGACCTACGGAGGAGTGCTAGCTCAGACCGAGATGTAGAAGAGGACGGGTGACGAGACCACATAAGCAACGCAGTCTGAATTCTGATACCCAATGCGTCTCAATTCTCAGAGCCACGTAGGGTTTACAGTTACAACTCGCTACAGATCAAGACAGTGCACTAGCAAGTACTAGTAGCAAACTAGCAAGCGACCTAGCAGCAGCAGCAGAAGAAGAAGAAGAAAGAGCAAGCGAATCACGTGGTAAAGTGTGGTACAGGTCTGCGACTGCGAGGAGGAAACCACCCCTCGGTCACCATCTTCACGCACAGGGCATGTACACATCCACTTTCGGCAGGCATGGGCCATGCCGCTCGCTTGCGACGCTGCAGCTACCAGCACCATCAGTCCAGCACCATGGAGACCAACTAGCCGGCGCCGGCGGGCCTACCGGCTTCGGGCTTCCCATCCCGGGTGGTGGTGGTGGTGGTGGAGCTCACCGCCTTGTGCTGCCATGCTGCTTGCTGCGTCGTGGTTGTGAGCACACGCGCAGTCGCACTCGAGATTTTCTCGAGCTCTCCTCTCCTCAGGAAAGCTCGAGACTTTTTGTCCTCTTCTTTTGTTTTTCTCCATCCTCTCTCGCCATCTTCGATCTCACGACTCACAAGTCACTCACAAGGAACCAAACCAAACCAAACCTCTCCATCGCCAACACCGCGGCACTGCCGGTCACCGTTTCTCCAGCAGTGCGCGCGCCCGGCGCGTGATCAATCAAACAACTGAAAAGTCAAAGCTGCAAGAAGAAAGAAAAAAACTACATTTGGTGAAGAAGATTGGTCCCGGCCCTCGGCAGTCGGCACAGCACAGGACAACCCCGCAAAAAAAAAAAAAAAGATGGTGTCCAGGCGGTGCTTCTCATGTGCCGACGATGGCCGGCAGCTCCACCCGCGCCCTCTTGTTGCTGTCCGCCGCGGCCGTCAACGAGGAGGCCGCGTCGACGGACTCGTACGTCGTCGAGCCGGAGCTCGGTGGCGGCGGTCTCTTGGCCGCCTGCTTGCTCGGCGTCGCCGACGAGCTCTCGCCCAGCATCGTGCTGTAGCAGGCGTGCACGTCGCCCTGGTTGATCACCGGGAGAAATTGCATGCACAGATGATGTGAGGTTTCATGAGTTCAGACGTATCGGAAACAGAGCGAGGGCGCGAGGAGCAACTGCACTGACCTTGTCGAGCAGGCAGGACGGAGAGAGGCTGCTCATCTTGGACTCCAGCGCCTCCTTCGCCATGGGGCCGTGGGCCGCGGCCAGGACGGCGGCGACGGCCACGGTGGACGGCCGGTAGTCGAGCACGCTGGCAGCTGCAAGAACAGAGCACGGACACGGACGCGTTCAGATTCCCAGGCAAGCTCATGCAATGGTTGGCAGCGATTGGCTAACCTTCCGCGGCGGAGAAGATAAGGGCGGCGGCCTTGGCGGCGACGAGGCCGCCACCGCCGCTACCGTCGCCTCGACGTAGCCTGGAGGAGAGGCAGGGGAGGTAGTCCAGGGGCGTGACGTCGCCCATGCGCCACCCCAGCGTGGACAGCACCAGCAGCTCCATGCGCCGGATGGAGACGCTGCTGAAGTCGTACTCGTTGTCGGCGCGGAACTCGGACAGCGCCGGCGCGCGGTACTCCTCCATCTTGGCCGCCAGGGACACGCACGCCACCGCCAGCAGCCGCGCCGCCCAGGGCATCACTGACCTCTGCACGCACACCGTACCGCCGCGTCAGTTAATCGGCGTCGTCGTCAGTGAAATCGATCATCGATGGGGTGGATGGATGGATGGACGACGCACGTCCATGCATCGGTGGAGGCAGAAGCGGTCCATGTAGGAGACGGCAAGGTACGCCGTGCGGTGGGAGAAGCCGAAGTAAGCCCGCGTCTGCATATGGCGCCGGCGGTGGTCAGAGGAATGAAAAATTGTAAAAGATGGATGCTTGTGCTGAATCGATCGATCGGTCGATCACCTCAAAAATCCACTCGACGGTGGCGCGGCGCGCGCAACGGAACCACTCGTCGGACGAGGCCGTGGACGAAGGGCACGTCTCGTCGCCGGCGATGTCGGAGAAGACGGGCGAGGACGAGGACGAGGGCGAGGAGGAGGAAGGGGAGCAGCAGAAGCTGCTCTCCTTGGACACGAGGTGGTCCATGTACTCCTCCTGGTCCTCCTCCCCGGCGTCGCTGTAAAGAAAGGCGGCCAGCCTGCCGGCGTCATCGGCGCTCTCCGCGGAGCCGCCGGCGGTGTCGAGGTCGGCGCCGTCCTCCAGGCACATGAGGGAGAAGGAGCAGCCCTCCTGTGCTTCCCCCATAATGGCTGTCAGGCTGATCGACCCGCTGTTTCTGCCACCTGTCCTTTCTTGGTACGCCGGATGCTGGAGGTGGATCGGACCGGAGGAACCTGCTAAAGAGCCATCAGTATATGTTTCGGCCGCCGGAGCTGGCTGGCCGTGGAAGTGCACTAGTGCAGGAGGAGGCGGTGGAAGACGAGCGAGGTGGCTGGTGGTGCTTTAAAGTGGCGCTCTCCCGCTCCCCTCTCACGGTCGAGAAAATTGCATTTTTTTCGACTAGAAAATTGTATATTTGGCACTCCAAACAATGCATTTCACGTACGTAGGACTTCAAACATCAACTTCGTAAAAATAGATCTCCAAACACTGCACGCTTTATTTCCTTGCCATTATGCGTATTTTATCTCTTTTTTAAGCTGTGTACATGTATTTGGCTGGAGCTCCTCGAGCGTTGCGAGGCAGCGCAGTGGAGCGCGGAGAGCCCCGCGATGTGCTGGAGATGGAGGCGTCGCAGGCGCGGGAAGCAGGACGCCAACAGCAGGCGCCCAAGGTTGCGCTCGTCGTCGGTGCCGTTTGGCTCGTTCCGCGCGTGGATGAGCAGGAGGTCGCTGAGCGCGGCAAAGGCGCCGGCGCCAGCGGCCGGAACGGCGAGGCTCGCGTTGCCCAAGGAGAGGCTCATCGTCTCGGCTCTCGCCGAGGTCGGCATCGCGGCAGATAAGAACGACTTCTTACTCTCAGGCACAGGCACAGGCACCCCCGCCGCTGTCTTCGTCTTCGCGTGTCGCGGCAGCACATGCACGGCGGCCTGAGGGCGGCGGGGCGAGGCCAGAGGACGGCTGGCGCGGCCGGCCCGGGTAGGCCAGACGCCGGCGGCCCTTCAGGATCCGGCGGCGGCGAGTCGAAGTCCTCCATGGGCGGCGCGTCGAGGAAGGGATCGGGCGGGCGGCGGCGTGCAGACGAAACGACGGAAAATACACATATTTGGAATAAAGAAAGAGATGAAATATACCAAATGGCAAGAAAATCAAAAGTGCAGAGCCATTTTTACGAAGCCTATTGCCTGGAGTCCCAAATATGCAATTTTCTGCTCACAGTCTCACTCACGACACAGAGTGAGATTCTCTCATTTCACTCGACTGCTAATCACTCTACAGTATACTAGGAGTACTTGGTTATTGTTTTTCTGAATGACCTCGGCGTGCTGTTGGTCAAGCTCAAGCAAAGATACCCCTGGTTACGCTTCGACTGAATTCATGATGTCGTGAGTTGAGAGGCAGGGGCAGGCGCCGATGGCGCTCCTAAGTTCCGAGCTCCAATCACCGGGCGGTGCCAGCCAGGTCCATGTCCGCCTCTGCACTTCTCTGACTTGGAGGAGGTAACTACTAGTAGTGCTCGAAATTGTCATCCGCCAGGTTCAAACTTCAAAGGCCCAGTTTAGTTGCCGAAAATTTTGGCAAAACAATACTGTAGCATTTTCGTTGCTATTTGACAATTAGTGTCCAATTATAGTCTAATTAGGCTTAAAAGATTCGTCTCGTGAATTTCGTCTAAACTGTGTAATTAGTTTTATTTTTTATTTATATTTAATGCTTCATGCATGCGTTCAAAGATTCGATGTGATGGAGAATCTTGAAAAATTTGGCATTTTGGAAGGAACTAAACAGGCCCAAAGTCAAATTAACTATGAGCTGTATAAAAGTATTCATTCATAGAGTATCTTATGTACATAAAGCCATAAAGGTAGTCAGTGAGAGGGTAATCTCGACCACCTCTCCTTCGCTACCTGTCATCCCCGAGAGTAGTTAACAACCATCAACCTGTTGCTGCCAAGCAGGGGCCATGTATGTTTCTTGTGCAAGTGTGTGGACAGTGTGAGACGAAGTTACTTGCTCATATCCTCTCATTCGTGTAGGTCCGGTCCATGATAGTATACTAGCTACTAGCAATTAGGCAAAGCCTATCCAGCTACCCCCAAAAGTTGAAAGGAGACTCGAAGAAAATCAGGGCTGCCTAGACTTAATAAAGACATCACCCGAGTCTGACCTTACAGTACTGAAATTTCAGCGCGTCCAAGTCTAGCGTAGTATTGAAATTTCAAACCGGCCTGTTCACTCGTTGGTTTCAACCAGGGCTTATCAGTCAGTCAACCGTATTTTTTTCTCACAACAAACCAGCAGCATCAGTCGGGCTTATCAGCTCAGAAACCAATCAGCGAACAGGCCAAACATCTGTAACGCTCCGATTGGAACGTGGGAATCCGAATCCTAGTCCCCCCACCCCAGTTCCCATGGTGACCAAACTTTGCATTAGCAATTTATGGGAACGGTACAAGATTGTATCGGACTATATAGAATAAAGCAATTTAACTGCAAGAGATCGAGAACAAAGTTAGGGTCGTTTTAGTCTACTTTGCTATTCATTCATGGTTCTTTCGAATGCGTTGGCCAAGCATTACTTATTAATTAACATCGTACTAGTCCATGAGCCCATGCTCCTGCAAGGGCTAGAACCTTAATAAAAGCATAAGTAGTGAAGTTCGTCTTTAGTGCCTACAACTAATTAACCAATCAAATTTATTTAATTTTTGCTCGGTCACCCTCTATTTTTTTCTAACGTGTTGGTGCTTTTGTTACCGGCTGTGATTATGGAGTGTTATGCGATTAGCAAATCTAGATGGTAGCACACATGACATGGAGTTATACTAGTTCAACAAATGGTGCCTTACGCCCAATGTATATAGTTGTATTGCTTGTCCGCGCTATGCGTGGGATGTATGATGAAGTGTTGCCTAATGAGGCTTTGGGTGATGTCACCGTGATGGCCGTTTGGGGTTGTCGATTAGGTCTAGTGACCGCTGCCTCTTTATATAGTCTGAGAGGTAGAGTTACAAGATTGTTTGATTTTCTTTTCTACTAAGATTGATTTTCTTTTCTACAAGGTTGTTTGATTTTCTTTTCTAGTGACCGCTGCCTCTTTAAATAGTCTGAGAGGTAGAGTTACTAAGATTGATTTTCTTTGGGGTTGTCGATAAGGATTGCAATAGATCATGGAAGGTACATGCATATGCCTTGTGTAAATAAGTCATGGAGAAACCCCCTTGTAGATGTAGAACTCTGAGTAGTTAGCTCAGTCATCCTATGTCTAATGGGCCGGATATGTTCAGCACGATGATACCTGAGGGTCGTACTATCACCAGTAGGGAACTCGGGTCCTTCACGATCAAACTACTATAGCCTTGATGTCGTCTCGATCGATAGGCCAAGTGCTTTAGCTTCCTCCGTCGAACAAGTATCTCAGTTTATGTCCTTACAGCAGATCCTTTTTGTTGCTTTGTACTCCCTCCATCCCAAATTATAAGTTATTATAACTATTTTGGAGAGTCAAAGCATCTCAACTTTGACCAAATTTGTATAATAAAATAATAACATTTATGATACCAAATAAGTTTCATTAGATTCTTCATTGATTATATTTTCATAGTATATATATCTGATATCATAAATCTCTGTAATTCTCTCTCTACAATTTTAGTCAAACTTAAATGTTTTGACTCATCAAGAAAGTTTGAATGACTTATAATTTGGGACGGATGGAATAAGGCGGCCACGAAGGACTCAGTGAGTACTTGAAGAAAAAGGATTGTTCGACCAAGTAATATGCATCCTAGGGCAATCATATCCTGGTAATTGAGCTATTAACAAAGTTAGTCCGAGTGGTATCCAGCTATCAGGTGTCCAGTGCCCCCAATGGGCATTAGAGACGACATATCCGGGTAATATCTGAGTAAATGGATTTTCATAATCGGATATGATGTGTGTGGCATGTGCCCCAATGAGCTTCAGAGACAAGCGCCTTTTTAAACAAAATAGCATGTCTAGAAATCAATTTTATAGCAAAGCATGTACATTAATATAAAATGTCTAGAGATCCTGTGCATCAAATGTACTACTCCTACAATTTCTTCCAATTCCTGTGCATCACATGTTGATCTGAGAAACAAAAACTATAATATAAAATAGTGACTTGGGGAAGTGGTCAGTTGCATCTGGGGGCCGGTGGGGTCAAAAGTGTTTTGCTATCAATGAGAATCTAGTGACAAAAATACTATGTACGATCTTAATGGCCTTGTTCGCTTGTCTTATAATTCGTACTTTTCAATTTATTTTTTTAGCTGGAACAGTATTTTTCTCTCGCGACATATCAGCTGGAATAGTATTTCAGCTTGTTTTTTCAGCGAAGCGAACGGAGCCGATGACCACAGCGCAACCTAGTCATTACTCCTAGGGAAGGACGTGTACATGCTTGTGAGCTTTTCAAATGTACAGCTCCTACTAATGATGATGATGTTCCGATCGATCCAGATGCACGGAGTGTATAGTTAATAATCTTTTGGGAAATCCTGACATTAATCACCGGCCGGATATGATGCATGCCGTCGTGCTACCTAGTGCATCGCCGGTTAGTAGTAGCAATTACTGGATCCTCCTCTGATCGATCTACAGCAAGCTGTCAGTGGGAAATAATCACGTACCCTGCACATCTAGATGAGATCCAGTACAGGTAAGCTCTACATCTACTACTAGCTGCCATGTGATTGCTGACCAAAAGGATGGGCAATGCTACCATCAGAGCATGACGTACCATTATACAAGCGCCAAAGACGGATGAATCGGAATAATGCATGCGAGGGAAAAACACTCCCTGCTGTGTTAGTGGTATAGTCAGAAACTTATAGAAGCCCGAGTGATTCTCATTGGGCAAAAAATATTTATTTAAAAGAAGAATATAGTATTTTTCTGTGGTACAAAATTAAGTTTCCTTTTGCACCGTTCGTTTCGCTGAAATTTGACTTATGCTGATTTGTTGTGAGAGAAAAATACTATTTATTCGCTGAAAAGTGCTGCTGAAGTAGTACTCCGACGAGACCGGGCGGTGGCTCTGCCGGTGCCCTGTGTAGTCAAGTCAACTGAACTTGAGGTTTCATCAAGCAAACTGGAGTTAGTACGTAATACTTGAATTATAAGTGCAGTAAAACTTCTAGATTTTAGTATTACAGCACTTTTGATCTTTCAAAGCGGACGCACCAGGGTAGATGAAACACAGGCAGCACAGCAGGGGCCACGGACCACACTTGCACTGCGACGCTGAATTGCCGATCAGCCGATCGATTTCTTTTCTTGGTACCTAATTAACCTACCTATGCTAGCCTGCTACTGCTAGGCTGCTATGCGATGTGCCTGGGCTCTAGTACTCCATAACTACTTATTTTTTCCCAAAATAAATACTCCCTCGGTCTAAAAAAATGTTATAGTTCTATAATAGTGCTATATTAAAGTATATCATTATACGTGTTTTTTTTAAACTCATTATACGTGTCTTTAAGGAGAAGCTCCAAGAGTTCAAACGGAGGTTGTTGAAAAGTTCCAAATGAGGGGATCTACCGCAAACACATTTTTATTTTTGCTAATCATGTAGAGAAAGTATAAGATCGCGTACCCAAAGCAATATGATCTCCTTATCTCAACCAAGCTTCCAAACAAGAAGAAGTACTTAGACTTGTACAATATGGTCCGACTGTCTCCAACGATCGATACCCAAAACACAAGACATATTTCACGTTTGGGTAGCGCTATAGTTAAATGGTTCAATACATATTTTTAGTCTTCTCCAATAATAAGATCCAAAAGAGAACCCTTTCTGCAAATGGGTCTCCAGGAGAGAGGATACTCAGATTTAGGTTATACCTCTCTTGGCACCTAAAATAGGTCTTCTATATAGGTATTGTGTTGGAGGCTATAGGTATTGTGTTGAAAACCCATTTTAAGTTTAGGTCTCCTTATAGGTCTCCTGTTAGAGACAGCCTCACCAAGCATATGATGCATAGCAGGCTAGCAGCATAGGCCTTGTCAAATTCTTAATCCCAATTGCCCACGCTGGAAGGGTTGTGATTCATGCGAGAATCCTTACTGCGCCCTTTTAGGGAGATCACCAGCAAGAATTCCTACTACCCGGTTAATATACGACGGCGTGAAGATGGCCGAAAAAAAAAATCCATGCCTTACAACCTTTACCTCTTAAGACTGTTCAACTATCATATTGTTGAGGCATGCGGGAGCATAAGACTGTAAAGTAACATTTACAAGACATCCGGTTTTACAGTTGAGGAGTTAAGGTATCCATTTTTAGAGTTTTGGAAGAAAACCGGACCATGATGATAGTTTTGAGAGGTAAGGGATACTTTTTCTCGTATATAAAAATATCTAGTTGAGCTAATGGTCCTATTTGTTTTTCTTATAATTCGTTTTTTAGCTTATTTTTTTAGCTAGAATATTATTTTTCTCTCACAATAAATTAGTCGGAACAATGTTTCGGTTTGTTTTTTTCAGCTAAATGAATGGGGCCAATATATTATACCAACAGTGCGCCGTGATAATAGTAATAGGATTCAGAGACTGAGAGTGAGCGGTCAGCCGGTCACACGTCGATCCACTGTGGCCGACGACCAAGGGATTTAAGGTGGGTGAGGTTGCCCAATGCCCGGCAGAGCTGCGCAAGCCTCCAAAGTCCAAAGTCTTCCCGTTTTCAATCCGAACATGCCACCTCCTGCGTGTTTCACAGCAAATTGACAGGCCGCACGTATGGGTGTAGTATGGGCCACACAGATCGACCAAGGGACCGAGGAAATTCGAAGGCTCTTCAGAGTGTGTGTGTGTGAGAGTGTGTGATGAAGCGTCACGGTAAGTTATCTAGTTTTGAGGGGTTTTGAAGGGAAGCTAGTTTTGAGTTGGGATAGTTAGAGCTTCGAGTTCAGGTGATGTGCTGGTACAGTCTCCTTCGTAGGGAACGAAGGGCCGGACCCAGAATTTAAGACGAGGACCAAATTGGGCAAAAATACTGATAGCTTACATCATAATATTTTTCGTGACCATGCCATTTATATGCACGTATTTTATTAAGAGAAATTAGAAGTACATTACAAGTTAGTCGTCCATTGGTAAGCGCCAAGCTTGCCAGAGAGACGGAGAACCAAAACACAAGAAAAAAGAACTACTGAAACAAGAACTGAGGGAGAAAAAACAGTAAGCCTAAAAACGACCTCGACTCCCTAACCAAACAACAACCCGCACGGCCGCTCAGCCCGCACACAAAGCAACAGAACAGGTTCTGTGACGATAGGGAGAGACAACTGGTGGCTGCGTTAACTTCTTAACGCGTCTACGGCAAAAGCCCATCAACCTCTGGGACAAAGTCATCCAGGAGTGCGTTGTCTGGGAAAATGACCTTAAAAGCCTTATGCTTGGACTCCGAAAGCGGCTCAGCAAAGACAGACTCCAACTTCTGTGTCTCTGCAGTGTCAATGGGCTCGGAAGCATTCACGAGCCCCGACTTGACCATAAGAACCTTCTGCGCTTGGAGAGTCAGGTTGGGCACCCGAGGCTTAGCAGCTAAGCAAACACTTCTCATGGGCGAATCAACACTGGGTTGGGCCCGAGCAACCCTGAGGATAGGCCTTCCCTAAAGCATAGGAGTTTGGAAGGCTGAACAGACTCTATCCTCAATCATGCGTGGAATGCCAGCAATTGAAGCATGCTGAACATCCAGAATTCCCTGCCCAGGGAAAGACCCACCTGAAGTAACAGACACCTGGAGGGCGTCTGCGGCACACGAGTGGGACTTGGCCCCGAGACGGCCACTATGATGAAGAGAAGCCGATGGCGGCGAGCAGGCAGACCGACACCGAGGCACGACCTCAGGAGACCCATCCATGTCATTAGCATGTGTCGCAGATGTCGTCGGCTTCGCGCGGTGCTGACGGCGGCGAGCAAGGCTGCGCGGCACCGTCGTCCGAAGAAGAGCAAGGAGGTGGCCTTTCGCTTAGACATGCCTCCGCTTCAACCAGCATGGGATCGAAGGCCCGGTGCGAAACCTCGGAGCAATGGTCCACCGCGAACTCTGGCTCCGAGTGCTTTGCACCATCAGCCCTGCACATCCATGCAGGTCGACGACCAGTGTCACTGGCATTGACATCACGCCCCACTCACAGGACAAGGGGTCCTAAGGGATGTTGGGCAACTGTGGCCTGGACACGACCATGGCCTCGAGATCTTGTCCTGGAGCGATCGTCGATGAGCGGCCGCAGTGCTGCAAGGTTGTGTCCTTGCCCTGGCCCAGCGCTGCACCCGCACCAGCACTACCTGCGACGCCATCACCACCGAACTTGGACTTCTTAGGCCATGGCGTCGAACGACACCTAGACACAACACCCCAGGAGACCAAGGATGCGGCGCTCGACCACGTGCAATCACGGGCAAGGTGCCGGAATCCATGGCACCAAAGGCATCACCATGGCAGCCTACACGTCGCCACACGGTGGGACGTGGAGAGGCAGTTGAAGCATTTGCCGTGCAGCTCCTCAAGGATCCATAGAGACGGCCTCTTCCGATGTTTGGGGGCCTAATTGCGCACACCCCCATGAGCCGAAGCTCGTGGAACGCCAGCACCCCCCCTCCAGGGACCTGTGCCCCCAGTAGACACGAGGTGGGTGAGAATGTGCGACCGAGCCTCTGGTGGACCGGCGTGCGACGGCCAGCGCCACACGCGACATGCTTACGCCGACGGTTCCTAAAATGGCGCCAACACCCAGCCAGGTCGTCGAACGGAGCGCCCATCCCGGCCGTGGGGCCAGCCTAAGCAACAATGATGGAGAGCACCCACCTAGGCCCCAGCCCCTGCTCTGACGACAATGAAGATGAGTGGAGCGGCGACAACAAGCGTTTGATGACGTCCAGGTAGGAGGCAGGGGGTGCCATCGACGAGTAGCATGAATCAGAGTCGCCAGAGGGGCTCTCCCCCACCCATTGCAGCGCCTAGGAGCGGCCCACGAAGCCACACGTGGGGTAGAAGGGTGGGGCCAGAGGGGAGAGGGGGGAGTTGAAAGTTCTAGTTTGGTTTTGGTGAATTGATGAAACCCTAAGTGCCAACCTAGTTTATGAAAGTGATTATGAGATAGGTAGCACTACTTCAATTGGTGAAGCAACTAAAGATCATGAAATGACGATGGTGTTGCTATGGTGATGATCAAGTGCTTGGACTTGGAAAAGAAGAAAGAAAAACAAAAGTCTCAAGGCAAAGGTATAAATGGTAGGAGCCATTTTGTTTCGGTGATCAAGACACTTAGCGAGTGTGGTCACATTTAGGTTTGATAGCCGTACTATTAAGAGGGGTGAAACTTATATCAAAATCCAGTTATCAAAGTGCCACTAGATGCTCTAACTCATTGCATATGCATTTAGGATCTAGTGGAGTGCTAACACCCTTGAAAACATTTTGTGAAAATATGCTAACACTTGTGCATAAGGTGATACACTTGGTGGTTGGCACATTTAAGCAAGGGTTAGAAATTTCACCGGCGGAGTGTCCGCCCGTAGAGCGCGGATAGTTCGATGGTGCCACCGGCACCCTGTACAGAAAAGACAAGGTTTCAACTAGACCGACGCGTCCGATCAGTGGAAGCAGTGAAGATGCTGGCGTCGATCTTCGACCGGACGCTGGGTCACTTTGTGACCGGACGCTGGCGGGGTGCATCCAGTCCTGCTGACGTGGCAGCGCACAGAGGAGACAGAGAGTGATCGGACACTGGGTGAGTCCGGTCGGGCATGACCGGACGCGTCCGATCGCGAGTGGAGGCTTATTGGAAATGATCGGACACTGGGGTCCTACGTCCGGTCATGATCAAACTGACGTTTTCGATCACAGCTAGAACCTTACTGGAAGTGCCGGACGCTAGGGTCCTACGTCCGGTTGTGGTACCGTGCTGCGTCCGGTCATCACTTGATCGTTGGGATCGGGCGCTCAGTATTTGAAGAGAGGGATGACATGTCAGCCATCCATTGATCGGATGCTGGTAGGGTGCATCCAGTCGATCTGACCGGAGCGTCTGGTCACCTCGAGTTGTGCCCAGTGAAGCGGTATAATGGCTCTATTTCGTGGAGGCTTCTATTTAAGTCCCATGACCGGCTCAAGCTCACTCTCTTGGCCATTTGCATTGACATAGCAACCTTATGAGCTTAGCCAAAGTCCTACCACTGATCTCCATCATGGATTCAACATCTTTGTGAGACTAGGAGTGAATCCAAATGCATTGATTGAGTGTTTGCATCTAGAGGTACTTGGTGTTCGTGTTTCGCTGCGGGATTCGCTTGTTACTCTTGATGGTTGCCGTCGCCTAGACGATTTGGAGCAGCGAGGGTCGTCGAGCGAAGGTTAGTGATTGTCTCCGGCTCCGATCATGGTGATTGTGAGGGGTTCTTGACCTTTCTCCGGCGGACAGTCAAAAGGTACTCTAGTGGATTGCTCGTGGCTTGTGTGATCCTCATCTTATGTTGGTTGTGTGGCACCCTATTGGGGGTTTGGCGTGTGATGCCAATTAGCGCGTGAACCTCCAAGTGAGTGAATCGCCACAACGAGGACTAGCTTGTTGGCAAGCAAGTGAACCTCAGTAAAAAATCATTGTGTCAACATTTGATTCCGAGGTGATTGGTCTTCATTGGTATTCATTCTTGTGATTGATTAGTTCACTCATCGACTCGGTGGTATAAACATCTTGCTTACTCTCTTTACATTACCGCAAATTAGTTATCAAGCTCTTTAGTGTAACTAGTTGTGATAGCTTGTTAGTTTAGTTAGCGTGGCTCTTTAGTTAGCCTTTGAGAGCACACTAACTTAGTATAGCGACATAGCCATTGTGTGGTTAGAAACTATAGAGACTAGAATTGTGTTAGGCGGCTTATATTTTTAGTAGGCTAGCGCAACACTTGCTTTGCCTCATAATTGTCTAACCGGTTTGCTAAGTGTTGTTGTAGAAATTTTTAATAGGCTATTCACCCCCCTGTAGCCATTAGGACCTTTCAGGAGTGGGGTTTATTGGATGAGGGAGAGGAGGTGGACACCAGAGCCGGACTGGCTTGCAGTGGGTTGGGGATGCCCATCAGCCCTTTGCAATAGGCAATGGAAAACCTTCAAATTACCCATGAATCAGTAGATTAGCTTGTGGGAACATGAATCTGGGGGCGATTGATGGAGATTTGGGGAAGGTTGTTCGATCTAGGGGAGGGTGGTGCGTCAACGACGGTGGAGCCTTTCCGCCTCGAGCCGTAGTAGCGGACTCGTGCTTACATCATAATATATATGACTATATGTGTGTGTCAATGTCACATAACCTTGAAGACATCCCCGTGGAAAATCTACTCTCTCCTACTAGTTCGCTTGTTCTCTGCGTGCAAGATGATGATCGACGATTGTTGCTTCTGAGGTTCACTGGTGCTGTATTTTCATGTGGCAGTGGTCTTACTGTTGCCTCCTATGCGAGGGTTTTGTTTTATTTTTTTTCTTAATTATTTTTTATAAAACTTCTTCTCTATTAATTTATACCCAGCATGCTCTTGGCGTCGGTTCTTCAAAAAAAAAGTTACAAATATAATAAGATACAATAGTACGGACAATACAGTACAATTCATGGAAATAAAATGGAACATTATAAAATACTCCATGCATACTTAAAAATAAAGTCGTTTTGGACAACGACACGGTCTTCAAAGTATTACTTTGACTTCTTATTTTTATAAAAATATTTATCGAAAAGTGATATATGTATATTTTTATGAAAGTATTTTTCAAGACAAATCTATTTATATGACTTTCATATTTCCGAACTCAACAACTTAAAAATTATTCATGATTTATATTTTCAATGTTTGACCCAAGCCTTGTCCAAAACAACTTTATTTTTGAGTATGGAGGGAGTAAGTACCTAGTGATGAATGGGTGCATTCACATCTTCCACTTCCATGTCCTCAGTAGCAACTTCTAATTTGGACAAGATGTAAGAGTTAATAACTGCTGTTGCCTTTACATGTGTTTTTCACCTTTGAGGTGTGCGATGTAACGATGAGAGGAAGGTTTCGTGTATTTAGGTTTCGATGACAAAACACCCAAATGATTTCTTGTCCATTACTCTTTAGAACGACGCATGACCGGTACATCCACGTTTCTGCAATATAATATATTGTAAGAAAGTACCACCAAAAAGTAATGCTGACTTGATAAAATGTGAACCTAGTGCTAAAATGTAGCTTTAGTTAGCATTTAAAACTGTGTACTTGGGTGTCACCCTTCTGGCCTTCTCTCAAACAAGACTTGATAATCTGAAACCATGTTATTATAGACCGATCGACGCCTTTGATTTCCAGCCCCTGCGGGTGATAGATGGACCGGGCGTTAGCTCAAAATAAAACCACGATATATGCACACGTTGTTTTTGATCAGTTGAAACTTCACAATTTTGATATAATCTGAACCTATATATATCCACAAAAGAAAGCCATGATATATGTGATTATTGATCATCACATTTTAGCTACATTTCAGTACCTATTCGGCCCGACCTTAGTAGTTAGTATCAACCAAAAAAAAACTTATATTACCTACCTTAATAATATGCAGGCTGTTTTATTTTTCAGCTGTATATAACTTTTGTTTCCTCTCCTCGGTTATATATTTATTATTAGTCCAGTTTTCTTTGGGATTAACATCATGTGGGATGCCTTCTTTAACACAACACACAGCATGTGATTGGAGGTAACTTTCTGGCGAATGTCTACAAAGCTGATGCTACCAGACCTGAAATTAAAGTAACAATGCGCATCCAGTGGACTTTAACTGACAGATTGTCTCGATTGATCGAGTTCAATAATTGTACATAAATAATTGTCATGGTAAAGTCATAAGAAAATAAGGAAGTGATAAGTAAGAACTAACGTGCTGTCAACCCTAGCTAGGACAACTCATTATTATACTTTCCACACTCATTTCACTTCCGTATCTAGCTATCGAATTTATAACTTCATTAACATTTTTATTGAAGTGTTTCATCTTTAGCAATCTGCAAGCTAGCTATGCCATGCTCTTTTATTTTACCAATGTCACGACATCGATATTAGAGTCGTGCAACCTTTATGCCATTCTCACGGCGTCCCCAACAGTGTCTTAAATAGCTAGCGAGATGTATTTTTATACTATCTGTAGAAGAGAGACGGCAAGAAGTGAACTCGTTAGCGCCGAGCAAATCGTCGTACTCGCATACTTCCCCCATAAAATATGTGTCTGCCTCTCTCCTCTTCGCATGTTTTGCATGTCTTGCGCTTCACTTTTTTTATTCTATATTGTGTGCATGTCGCTAGCCATTTGGTGCAGTTCATTGCGGACGCCCTCACTAATTGATGGTTATCAATATTTATTGTCGCTGCTAGAGGCTATGGCTCCAGGGATGATTCTCTTAAGCAAACCGCTCGTGGAAATCGTCATATTTAGACAGCTACACCTAAAAATATGATTCCCCATGAGCGGTTCACTTAATTGGAAAGTATGTCAGTTCATAAAAAAATTGAAAAGTATGTTTACCTGCCCCTTGAAATACTTTATTTTTTTTACAATCAATGGTGCAACAGCCCCCCGATAATCCATTTTAACAAGCCCGAAAGATGGTTTATGTAGTAGTGAGCAAGCCCTAGTTTCCACCAATGCAACAGTTAAGTATGCATTTTATATTTTTATTATGTTTTGTATGGTTTAAATTTCAACTTTAAACATAAATGCATTATTAATTATATCACATATATGAGCTTTATATTTTTTTTAAATAACTAGCTATTATGCTTGTGCGCTGGAATGGGACGTACAATTTATTGTGCGGTGTTTATACCAATGATAATAAACTAACTATTTTTACTGAACTTTAATCAAATAAATTTGACAGGAGATTAATTTTAAGGCCCTTAATAAATGCTAGTACAATAAATAATTAATCACATATAAGAGTTTGACAGGAGATTAATTCAACTTAAATAGGTGCCTATTGTGTGCACGGTGAAAAACGAACGGAATGCCTGCGCGCATGCTACAATGAGATGGGCTCAAATGGCCAGGTCATGACATGAGTGGTACGGTGCCGAAGAAGGTTTTGCAGCTCTAGATTCAAGGCGAAAATGATGAGAGTAAGGGAGAAATGAGGGACAGACGGTGGGGGAGAGAGTGAGTGTGAAGGAAAAAAGAAAGTTACCGCTTTTAATATAGGTATATAACACATAGTTGGGTAAAAGAGAAATGTGTATAGGGTTATTTTAACCTAATTATTTATGTCATAGCAGTGGAGAATAATTTATCAACATGTATAGCGACATTTTGATTTTATTTTCTCTAATTTGTGGCCTTGAGAAATAATGTGGGGGCTCATTTTATTGACCAAATACTAATATAATAAATTGATCAAGCTAAGAAACTTTTGTCACCTTATTTAAAGTTTAAACTAATTCTTAATTATTGCCAAGATCAAAATCAAGTTCCCTAATAGGTAGCCAAACATAATGTCCAAGAATTTGCATGCCAAACTCCATGCACCAACCAAGCTTGTCTCAAACAACCTCTCGTCTTTTAATTTGTGTTGAATAGAAACTGTCCCAAAATACATGCATGTCTCATTTTTCAAAAAAAAATATTATTAGTTTCATTAGATTTATAGAAATATTATTGACATTTCTATCTTCCGTTATGTTATTTTGGAAACATATTCTACTATTAATTTAATGATATTTGTTGTACCTCATAAATATTAATATTTTGATATACTCCCTCCGTCCAGGAAAGAATTCAACTATGGGTTGTGTGCCAATAAAAGTAGTTCATGTTGGACCAAGTTTCTAATGAATAATGTTCATATTTATGGCTCCAAATCAATTTATTATGAAAATACATTCCGTAATTAATCTAATGATATTTATTTAATGTCATAAATATTGATACTTTTTTTATCTATAATTGGTCAAACTTAAGATACTAAAACGGAACACTGTGCTAGAATTACATTCTTTTATGGACGAAGGGAGTATTTGTCAAACTAAAAAAACTTGACTGCTCACAAAACTATTTTTCGCTGATTTCGTTGTGGTCTATAGAATGAGTGTGCTGAAAATTATAATCATCGGCAACCATCTCTTTCACCGCTGACTAGCTACTGGTATTCCCTCAGTTCTGAAATAAATAACATTCTAAGGTTTAAAATTTGTCCTAGATAAATAGCACTCTATACAAACATGGAACATTATCTTCTAAAATAGAAATTAATCATAGATGCATGCAAATGATAACCGCCAAATCCAATAGATATTCTCCGAGAAAGGAAAGGAGACGAGAGTACATGTGTCTTTTATCAAAGTCCTTAATCTGAAATTTTCCAAAAACTTATATATTTATGACATAGAGAGTATGTATGAACAATGTAACTGCCATGTTTGACAAGTAAGCAAACAAAACACTGGATAAATGAAGTCAATGTTCGGTCATGTCCTGTCCGTGTCACCAACTCGCATTCATGGCCAGGGGCCTACCTCCATGCCCGATGGCACGGTGACATTGGATTGAGGCTTGAGACACTAGAGCAAGCAACCAAAAAGGTGGCGCGCGCTACTACTAGGTGACAGATAAATAAAATAAGTCAGAGCAAGTTTGTCTCCACCGCCACAGTCACTCCTGTTTTATTAGCATAGAGAAATGTTGCAGTGACTCTGACTTATTTTATTTATCTGTCCTTTTCAAACGAGATTTTTTTTTGGATACATGACATTTTCCATATATAAACAGATGAATCGGTTGGCTGTTGCTAGACAAATTAAAGGCAACCCGCGAAGGCACGTATACGTCCGGCCAAAATTTAATGATGTGGTCGGAAGGTTTAGCTTTAATGGGAATGTGTTAATATGCTACTAGAGAGGTTTTATTTCTGATTTAAATATCAGTAGAAAACCGTTTACAAGGGCCACACTGTTGATCGGGGAAAAAAGGCTAGGGTTCCAAAAGGAGTTGTATATCAAGTGAGGTCAACTTCTGCACTCAGTGTGGCTCAGCTGATTGATTTCTTGTGATGGAACTTGTCTATCTAAGTTGAAGCTAGTCCTCAATTTGATGTGTGTGCTTGTATTTTTTTAGATTTATTTTAGAATTTAACAACGTTGTTCTTTTATTGTTTTGTAATGATTTCTCAATCTCAAGATCTGTCGCTCAGTCTTTCGGGGTGCTCACACTAGTACAGAAATGAGCTGTACTCCCGGTTGAAAAACCAACCCCTTCAGTCTCGGTTTCCCAACCGGTAGCACGAATGCGGGACTAAAGGGCCCCTCCTTTAGTCCTGGTTTCTCGCCTGGGACTAAAGGTCCAATCGGAGCTAAAGAGGCCTCCCGATCTGGCCACGTGGGTCGGCCCTTTAGTCCCGGTTGGTACCAACCGGGACTAAAGTTTTTTTTTCTTTTTTTCTTTTTATTTTTAATTGATGATTCATTTTGGTTTTCGAATAGATTTTCGAATACGCATTCTACGCTGCTAATAATATACGTATTCTACACGCTTATAATGTTCGAACATTTTGTACAAACTAAAGTATGAAACTAACGTATATATTACATGCATATACATATATTGTACGTTATTTTATGTACATATAATATGTATATATATATTACAAATAAAGCTTACATTGTATATTCTATCATATCCTTGGGATAATAAATTCACTCCATCTGGTTTGGCTTCCATATTTCGTTCACGTCATTGTAGAACTCGCCGGAGGGGTTTAAGACCTGGTCATTAAGAAATCCTACTATGGTTTCTTGAATTGCTTTTAGTTGGTCACGCGTCGTATGACTTTTTCCTTCAACTATAAAGTCTTCAATAAAAGTTAAAGGAAAAGCATTAATATATATATATATATATATATATATGTGTGTGTGTGTGTGTGTGTGTGTGTGTGTGTGCGCGCGCGCGCGTGTGTGTTGGTCACGTGATTACTTATATATATGAGCAATAAAAGAAATTGTGAATATATGAATATATTTATATAACGTACTTTGAGGATCTCTTCAGGAGTTCTTTTTGCGTACGACATGATGAACTCGCAAACATAGTATCCACAGTAGTTGGCCCCCCTGTTCTTGCCTCAGAACCCACTTTTACGAGAAAAAAGATCTGGTGAATTGAAAGCATGCATGGTGTTAATTGAATTATATATATATATATATATATATATATATATATATATATATATATATATATATATATATATATATATATATATATATATATATATATATATATATATATATATATATATATATATATAAATGTAGCTAGGACTTACTTTGTGTGCGAGTATATCCAGTGGCGCTTTGCAATGTTTCATGTGGTGTTCCTCAATGAAACTTTTCCAAACACTGCGTCCAATAAAATAAAAAACTAATTTGACCTTTAATAATTGTTGCAGTTAAGAGATCGAGGTATATATAGTTGCTAGAGAGACCAAATTACCATTGGATAATATCTATCATGTCTTGGTACTCTGTTTGCTCTTTTCTTAACGAGTCTAAGATGCTCAACCGACTATTAGCCATATCGATGATCATCAATATCCAGTGATTGCTGCATATGTTTTTATACACAAATATGATCGACATTAACTAGAGTCAACATATATATATATATATATATATATATATATATATATATATATATATATATATATATATATATATATATATGGGAGATAGCTTAGCTAGTAAGCAAATAATTGAACAAATGTCCATATGATCGACATTAATTATTTAACACTCACTTGAAGTTGTAGGGTAAAAGTATGTCCTCGTTTTGTTGGTTCACTAAGAATCTCATGAGATTTTTTTCGAGTTCAGCTTTCCATTGAGGCGGGGGATTACGGTGTTTGAATACGAGATTTGGATCAACGAAACCAACATTATTATCCTTTCTCTTTCTGAGTTCTGTCATCTCATATCTGCATATATAAAAATATAGTGTGAGGATATATAATTTATATATATATACATGTAGCTTTATATATATACACTTTAATAGTAGAAAATAATCACACTTACAGACAATAGTAGCTAATGAGACTTTTGTCGAGAGAGTCCAGGTGACATAGTTGGTGTAATTCTAAAAACTCGACATATATAATGTCATCGCCACAGAAATAATGTTGGTTTCTAACTCTGACAGAAACAAAGACCTCTCCCCGTTCACACGCCGCCATGTACCACTTGTTTAGCAGGTACATTTGCGTACCCAGTTCACCTAAGGCCTCAGGGCTGTATAGACTCTTTCTATGTTCAAATTTCTTCTAAGGATCCACTTTCGGAGCAGATGGTCCTTCAGCGAGCACTTGGGAAAGGTCCAAACCAGTATCCTCGTAAAACCGAACCAGGTCCTCAAAATCGACGTCCAGTAAGTCTAAGTTTGAACCATATTTATTATGAATGACAAGAGGGGGGACTGATTATTACGATTGTTGTCCGAGTTGTGCAACACCTTTTCCTGCTCTAGTCTTTTTCTGCGCCGCCTCAAATGACTTGGTGAGAGAGCGGTCGTAGTCTGATTTTGGCAGGGTCTTTTGAGATTCCCGCTTTTTCTGGTCCACCTTCTTTCTTAGAAGATCTGGAGGTAGGTAGAAGATCTGGAGGTAAGTCTAAGTTTTGCACGTGTTCAACATACTCTTCCTCCCAGTACCAGACTGAACATCTAGTGCCATCCTACTAAAATTAAAACAAAAAATTAGAACTTTAATCACAATCATCATGAAAATAAGTATAAATTAACCATAATCATCAAATACGACAAAATAACTCACATTGCGATCTGGACACTTGTAGAAGATATGGCCCTTGTTGGGACACTCCTTCCTCACCCGGTACTCCATCACAATCTTCTCCTCACACTTGCCACATGCAATGAGAGGGAGGTCCGGCCTCAGCCGCTTTGGAATCCGATGAGAGGCCGAGGACCCAGAAGCAGTTGCCATCTACTCTCTATACTCATTTTTAATATGATATAAATTTCTCATTTTATAAACAAATAAAATTTAAAAAAACTCTAAAATTCTTTATATCTCTAAACTATGAAGTGTGCTATGCATGCTAGAAATGAAAGCTGAATACTAGTTTTGAATAACTACTTTAACCTTCCTTCATCCAAATATGCAAACTTTAAAGTGATTTTGAGCTTAAATGGCTTACAAATAAAAAAATCCACCATAAAAAATCACATATATCTAGTCCACAAATTGAGATATGCTACTGATGAAACATGAGAGTATAAAGTTGGTAACCTTTAGAACTGAAGAATTGATGGAGGAATCGACGAAATCTTGTGATTACCGGTGATGAGGAAGAAGAGAGGTCGGTGATGAAGCAAGAACACTGAGGTCGAAGTGGCTCGGGCTCGGGGAGGAAGAAGTGGTATATAGGAGGGGACCTTTAGTCCCGGTTGGAGACACCAACTGGGACTAAACGTCCCTTTCTAGTCCCGGACGGAGCCTCCATCCGGGAGTAGACATTTACTCCCGGTTGGAGGGACCAACCGGGAGTAAAAGTTAACCTTTAGTCCCGATTGGTAGCTCCAATCGGGACTAAAGGTCTCCTGCAGCAAAAGCCTACCGCAGTAGCCGTTGGGCAGGGACCTTTAGTCCCGGTTGGAGCTATAAACCGGGACTAAAGGTCTCTCTAGTCCCGGGTGCGAAAAATACCAGGACTAAAGTCAAATTTCGAAGTGGATCAAAAATCGTTTCTCTACTAGTGTCACAGAGATAGGGTGTTGTGCAGGTATTTATACGGGTGAGTGTATGCGTACCTAGCAACCTGAGAACAACCTAGAAACGGTTTAGCATGGAAGGAGCAAAGACTCTTTATCTGCGCTCGCCCCGAATCGTTCTCCTACTCTCCTTCCTCGAGTCGCACTGCCCCCTTCCCACCACCATCCTTGGCCAGTGAGGTGCCTCGCCACCAGTCGTGCGTGTCGTCGACAAACCACTCCCGCCGCTCCACCCTCCCCTAATCCGAAGCGAAGGAGTCACTTCCACCACCTTGGCATCTCTCGTGCTGCTGACCTCACACTACCATGGCCTCTACCCCACGTCCTCGCCATTTCCTAATCCCAATCAGAGGATGTGCAATCCCTGGCCGGTTGGCCCCCGGACGCTGGCTCCGCCAAACCAGTTGTCCTCTGCAGC
The DNA here is from genome assembly GCF_019320115.1 of Miscanthus floridulus. NCBI lineage: Eukaryota > Viridiplantae > Streptophyta > Magnoliopsida > Poales > Poaceae > Miscanthus > Miscanthus floridulus. The sequence goes on along the minus strand of NC_089580.1, from coordinate 47,121,290 downwards.
TCCGACACCGGAGGTATTCTACCGCTGTCCCCATAACCTAACCTCATGGCTGCCGCCCTCGACCTCGAAGAAGACGACAATGCAGGCGTCGTCCAATCACGCAATGACGCGTGTCAACACGTTCAACTCACGGCAACGCAGCATGCAGGCCGTATAAAGATCGTGCAGAAATTAAGCCATCACGACATTTCATAAAAAGCTTTGTTGGAACAGACGCGAATTGAATTTTAATAAGCACACATCTAATTGACGGGTACATATGGAAGGCCCCAACCCCCAAGGGTTAGCGATCATAACAAATTAAAAGGCTGCACGTTCGTTGGGTGGTTGAATAAGGTTGCAGGCAGGCTTTACAGTTGACATGCATATCATGCATCATGCATGCACTGACGGAAAGCCTATAGGAGTACTCCTATGCAACTGCCGCCCCCTGTCCGTCTGATGCATCCGTTAAAGTGGCTAGACCCCATGTTTTGCATTGGACTTTAAAACTCACTAATATAATCTCCCACTCACCCACTGCAAATCTGCAATCACGATGCTGCTGCTGCACTGCATGGACGCAGCATATGGGTCGTGTTTGACCGGCCGGCCCGGCACGGGGTTCATGAGCACGTGCAGAGATCGATAGCAGACGCACGGATGCCATTTGGTGCACTGAAATATACATACGCTCGTGTCCAGTGTCAGAGCGACGACAGCCGATCGAGAACCAATGGATCCATGCCGTCTAGCAGCTCTCCCATTTGCTGCATGATAACGTAGTAAACCCATGGCGATCCATAAGATAAGATGGTTAGTTAATTAACTTAAACACCTCTTTAACAGCAGGAAGCAACAGGGACCACCACTTCTACTTACTATATATTCTGATTTATGGCAAGGGGGGATAGGAGCTTATCAGCTTTTGCCACTGGAATTCATCAGCAGCATGCATGATATGAATATGAATATGCCATCTTCTTTTGTTTATTTGTACGTATGCGCATCTCTCACTGGAATTCAGCAGCATATATGTGCGTACGGGTGACAAGATCAGCACGCCTACTACCTAAACAATGGTTTAAAATGGGCGTCAGCTACCTAAACATGGACTGAAAACGTTCCATTTGAATAGATTCAGTTTCAGACAATAATATATGCAAGCATATGGGTTTAAGTGCAGACAACAAAGTATGTACCTTACCTGGCAGGACATACACACTGACACACAGGAGTTGTAGGCTTGTAGCAAATGGAAGCAACCAATGAGATTGATTCGTCGGCTCGCCGCGTCATCCTTGCACATTATTTGTCCTGAAATGCGAAATACATCAACTCAAGTGTGGCTACTACAGTTTTTCAGAGGTGCGCGCAATTGTACTTACCAGAGTTTTACAGTGCCATGCATTTATGTGAGCTCAAGTGGCTTTTGCCATTCGTCTTAAGTAAAGTTTCAGAGAAAGGCCGGGTTGCAGATATTTTCAGTCCGGACGTGATCAACACCACCACAGTGTTGATTTTAGGCGTCTGTCTGACAGAGGCGGGCAAAAAAACGAAAATGACCTGGTATAATACTCGTACTCCTCCACTGAGAGATCAATATAACAGTAACCATTTGCGAAAAAACAGGCAGAGCTTCTCTGTGTTAGGTTGCTGCAGGAGGATTTCGGACCACAAATTACAACAGAGGATTGCTCGGCACAACTTTTGGCACATCGCGATAAAGGCCCAGCAGCCCGACTGGCTTGACATGGGCCTTGAGCGAGCAAGAAGATGTAACCCTACTTCCAGGTGTTTACTGTTTTCATTCACTTTTTCTCTCGAAACTAGTACAGATCTTTTTGGTTTTATTGGGCCCTCAGCCTCAGGCTTGGACGCTGAACACAAAACACCAAAGTACAAGAGCATTGGCCCACTAGTGTGTATAGGTGTAGCTGTCAACACAAGCCATTCCATTCCAACACATGCATAAAGCATGTTAGCGAAAAAAAAGACAAGCCATTGTTCCCATTCCAACCAGCCAGGTTTAGAGATAAGCCGGGCAAACCACACTACTACAGAAACGTTTTTTTAAGGGCGAAGGGGTGGTTTGACCAGCCGCTTCTACCAAACCGTCTCTACAAATTATGCATTTATAGAGGCGGTTCTCAGACCGTCCCTACAAATCGATTTATAGAGACAGCTGTAGTACCGGCCGTCCCTATAAACTGATTTGTAGGAGCGACTAGTACTACAGTCGTCCCTACAAATCGATTTGTAGGGCCGGCTGGTACTAGCCACCCCTACAAATCAGTTTATAGGCTATAGTGCCAGCCACCCCTATAATACCTGTTTGTAGGGGCGGTTCAGTCTAGAACCGCCTCTACAGTACATTTTTTCGTAAAAAAAAATTTAAATTTATAATTCAAATTCAACCAGAACATTTCTGCATATTTCATCCAGCGTTCGCGTTGCCGAACGCCCCGCGATCAACGTTCTGAACCCCTTAGACTACAAGCACAAGAGTATTATATAAACTACAATTACAAGTCCAATTCCTAAGAATATATACAAATCTATCATTAAATAGATATAATTCACAAGGTAAAACCAATGTCAAATTCCATTGTTATCAACGTCCTAGAGCTAGCCTTTCAGTCTCACGAAGGTGTTGGTACTGAGGATTACTACCTACATCAGACTCTCGGTCATGGTAGACGCCTTTGACGTGTACAATCTGGTCCAATATGAAGTTGCAAAGGTCGTCGACGAGCTCTAAGAGTTGGTCATCCTTGTATGGGTCTCTTTTCATTTCTCTCTCTTCTTTTCACTACAAGAGAACAAGTTTCAGTTTAGTATTTCATACCATGTATGAAGTTTTTATACTACGGGTGAAGAGGTTCAAACTTACCCTTAAGGGGTGTCTCTTGTAGGCACCGGTGTTACTCATCATACAACATATACAGTATCCACAATGTACACTCCCAGGCTTCTGTTTGGGGCACTGTGTGTTTTGCATATGAAAATGTTAACTAATGCTTTTAACAGCCATGTAATGGAGTACTAAAGAAGTAAGTTACACTTACCGCATATAGTGTTTTTATAGCCAGCTTTTCCTTCATTGCTGGATCATGCCTTTCATGATGTGTAGTGACATAGAACCTAAATGCCATGTTCGAATTATTTTAGCAAATACAACTTGTTAGTATCCAAAAGTGAACGTTACAAGTATGTATATAAATATATAAGTTAATGAGGATTGTCGATATGTATACGTCTTGAGAATCGATATGAAGTCTTTATATGTCACCGGGTCCCTATCTATTGAATCAAAGACCCATGCCATGCTCCTCCCAACATCGACGGCTATACAAATCCAGTGGTTGCTACATGGATTTAATTATAGAACTAGATAAGATCTTTTGCATCGAATAAAATATATCAAACAAAGCTTTAAGTATAGAGTTGAACTTACTTGAAGTTGTATGGTAGCCATATAGTAGAGTGTTGTTGGAGAATTTTGAAAGCCAGGGCAATGTATGCTGCAACCTTAAGGGACTCTTCCCTTAGTTTCGCCGTACATATGTGCTCTTTCTCCTGAAGAGTCTTTGCAGCAGCTAGCTCTTTGGCATCTAGTTTTTACTATTTAGGGTAATTAAAATTTATTTGGGCTATAGCTTGAGGGTCTATATACCATGCTTTCACACTTGGTATTTGTTTGATAATGTGCACTTGTATTCTACAAATCACGATGTGGGTTAGTTACAACAAAATTGAAAGATTACATTCATATCATATCGGGAGGATAAGGACTTACAGGTACCACATGCGAATTAGATTTATCTCCATTGCTCCTAGGTGAAAGCATGTCTGCATGTCATTGAAGTCAAATATAATTTTCCTAGATGAGCTTCCAAATGTATCGGCGGGGAAGCATGCTTGTATGAGGTCTATGCTCGTTGGGAGAACACGCAAGTACCAATCATGGAACCTTCTCATTCCAAGTGGTAGGCGCTGGATGTCCCGGTTTGGTAGGAAGGGCTTGCCTCTTTCATATGTTTTTGGGCAATCCTTTGATCATTTGATGGCATCAACATTTGGATACTACTTTGCAATTTGGTGGAGTTTGCTAGTGACGGCCTCCTTAGAACCCCGTGATAGGACTTTTTTTAACTTGGTTCTCAGGCTTGAACTAGTCTTGGGAATACCACTTAGACACCGATGAGATGTCTTTCATCAGAACATAAACTAGCCTTATGGTGATTGGATCATTCTTTCAAAGTTCCCATTCAGGCGTTGTCACAGAACCGATCAATTTATAAGAGTACAAGTATAATGGTAGCCCGCAAGCGGTCGCACTATCATACTTGAACCCATATAAGCCCGGTAGTCTGTCGAGTACCACGACGGGTCTCAATAAATGATTTACAACAACCAAGATCGTACATGATTCAACATACATGTCATATTTTACATAAAGTTCACAAATATATTTTCATCATCAGAGTATGAAACAAAGTTGTTACAAACCAAGTTTAATGGATAATAGCGAAAGCAAATTAAGTTTGAAAGTAAGTTTCCAACATAGTTTAATACAGTGCCAACATACTGTCGGGTACCTTAGAATGGGGTACCCCAAGCAAAACGTCAAATGGGTTGCCTAAGTCCCATCTAAAAAATAATAATGATGATAAAAGCAAAAGAATAAGTCGTGGGCCCCTCCCCGTCGCGACCAGGCCCACTGGGTCCTCCTCCTCCTCGCCTCGAGCCCCGAGAAGGAGGTCTCGATAGCCCAGCGAGGCTCCCTAGGGAGGCCTCGGCAGGAAACGCCGTCTCCGCCTCGCCCGAGGCTCTCCACAGAAGGCCTCAGCAGGAGGCGCGTTCTCCGTACCGCGCGAGGCCTCTCGCGCGGAGCCTCGGCAAGGAGCCAGATCTCTGTCTCGCGTGAGGCCCCATTCTCCGTGTCGCTCGAGGCCGGCTCGCCCGCGGTCCGTCGCCCCCCGCCTCGGCCGACCCTCCCGACAGCCGGTCACGTCCCATTAATGCTTTCAACCACTCCCGTGATCTCAGCCGGATAGCGGCTCAACATCACAGAAAGACCGACGCGACCCAAAGTCGCATCAGCACCATACCGGCCAGGACAGGGCACGACAGGGATTACCGGCCACTGTGTCCAAACACTGTGACCACGATCAGCCACCGTCAGCGCCTGAGACAGGATGTGGCGGGGGTTACTGGCCACTGTGTCCTACCACTGTGTCCACGATCAGCCGCCCGCTCAAGGCCTCGGCGCTGTACACCAAGGCCTCGGCACTGTACATCAGGGCCTCGGCAATGTTGGGGTCCGCGCCTGCCGAGACCCCCCCGCCACAGTACTAGCCTCGGCCCCGACCAAGTTTCGGCCTCGTGCATAGTCTGTCCACAGCGGCTTATGGTCGCCGCCACGTCCACTCCGAGGCATTCCTGGGGCTTCCACAACGCACAGGACAAGAGAAAGGCCGACGCGACCCGAAGTCGTATCAGCACCATACCGGCTAGGACAGGGCACGGCGGGGATTACCGGCCACTGTGTCCAAACACTGTGACCATGATCAGCCGCCGTCAGTGCCTGGGACAGGATGTGGCGGGGGTTACTGGCCACTGTGTCCTACCACTGTGTCCACGATCAGCCGCCCGCTCAAGGCCTCGGCGCTGTACACCAAGGCCTCGGCACTGTACATCAGGGCCTCAGCAATGTTGGGGTCCGCGCCTGCCGAGACCCCCCCCCCCCACCGCAGTACCAGCCTCAGCCCCGACCAAGTTTCGGCCTCGTGCATAGTCCGTCCACAGCGGCTTATGGTTGCCGCCACATCCACTCCAAGGCATTCCTAGGGCTTCCACGACGCACAGGACCTGATGGGATGACCATGCCGCCCCAGTACTCCAAGGATGGGCCACTCCGACGACCACGCCGCCACAGGAACAGGCCACAGGGCTTGGACATGCCGTCCCTGTCGGCACGACGCCGCATAGTAATACATGTACTGCCCTTGTCCCCCCTTCAACTATAAAAGGAGAGGACTTGGGCCACTTAGGGGGGAGGCCCAGAGAACACATGCACACGCACACCTTCTAGCCGCTTGAGAGCAACGTCTCAGACGGCCCCACGACACCCTGCCGAGACCTAGGACAAGTTCCCTCTCTCCCTTAGCTTGTAACCCCCTACTACGAGCACTTCGGTGCAAGGAATACAAGTTCTATCCCTCAGACTGGACGTAGGGCGCCGATTGCCTGAACCAGTATAAACCTTGTGTCTCTTTGCATCACCATCTGGAATCGGGAGCACGCAGAACAAATTCACTAGTCGGTTGAGGACCCCCCGGTCCGAAACACCGACAGTTGGCGCGCCAGGTAGGGGACGTCTGCGTGTCAATTTCGTCATCCCAGCAGGTTCCGGATGGCAGACCCCGTGCGACCATTACGTCTCGGCACCGTAGTTTGGTTCAGGAGCCTAGAGTTCATGTCTCTAGGGCATGAGTACGACATGGTACTCCTCGCTCCTCGAGCCTCACCGCCCGACGATGAAGTTACGCACCGGCAGCCCAGGGCAGGCGGCGCCCGGGCGGCCGCTCTCGCCGCGCTCGCCAGGCACGACACGAGCAAGACCACCCCGATGCTACGCAAACCCGGGGTGGCATGCCACTCCCCACCGATATCCTACGACCAGCTGTTGGTACGGGGTCCCTGGCCGGGGACCTGTCTGGCCTGAGCTTGGACAAAGGGAAATCGCCGGTGGCTCGTGATGATGCCCAGTCGTCAAGCTCCGCTCCACCACTCCCTAAAGAACTGATCCTGGTGGAGCAGAATCTGGCAACGACATCATCCCCATATCCCTTTGGGTTGGAAAATGTCGCCGCTTCTTACACCTACGCATACGCTGCTGCTCATGAGGGTCCCTCAGAACGCTGCCAGCGCTTTGGTCTCGACCTAAGCACCCACGCTGACTCCTCGGATGAGGACGAGGCATGGCTCAGAGTGGACTTCTCTAGGCTCCACGACCCTGGGACTTTGCGCCAGTTCTTGGCCGCAAGCGACTGTTGCTTCAGTTACTCCGACGACGAAGGCACTTACGACCCCACTCGCGAGTGTTTTCACGTCAGGCTCGGGATGCCGAGGGCAGGCGAAGAGGATGAGGGGGCAGGTAGCCGCTCCCCACTTCGTCTAGGGGCGGGCGCCGTCACGCCCCCACACAATGCCCTGCCGACCGCACAAAATGAGAACGTCGCTCTTGCATGACCTCAGCGCCCAGACCTAGAGCAACTCCGTGAGCTCCAGGCCAAGGTCGAGCAAGTCCAATTCCTTCTGCAGCAGCTTCGAGACTCTCTCGAACAGGAACAGCAAGGCCGCGGCGAAGGAGGGGGAGCCCGACGAAGAGCTCGCGATGTGTATCACCGCATCCATGACAACGAAGGGAGCGAGCAACCCCCAGTCTTCAATCGCGCCAGCCAGAACATTGCGGCTGCGGCAATGCTGGTTTGCGCAATGCCCGAGCCTTCTACCACGGAGGGGCGGCGGGTCCGCGGCGAGCTCCGCGATCTCCTAGAGACCGCTGCGGTTCAGCAGGCCGAGAGTTCTACCTCCCGACGGCGCAGGGGCGCCTCGAACCTTCTCACGGCACCGCCTCGGCAGGACAGGGAAGCCCCGGCTCGTCCCGACCCCGACCGAGCGCCGATAGCCCACAGGGTCCCCGTGCTTCTGGACCACCTCGGTAGTCGACGCGAGGTACAGGGAGACCATGAGGTGGTCAGTAGGCGACGACGCCACAACAACGAGGGGCCCACTTGGGGTTACCACCCACACCGAGGCAGTCGCTACGACAGCGGTGAGGACCACAGTCCTTCCCCTGAGCCGCCAGGCCCTCGGGTCTTCAGCAGGGCCATCCGCGTTGCTCCTTTCCCCGCCCAGTTCCGACAGCCGGCCAATCTCGCGAAGTACAGCGGCGAGACCAACCCGGAGCTCTGGCTCGCCGATTACCGCCTAGCCTGCCAGCTAGGTGGCACGGACGATGACCTGCTCATCATACGCAATCTCCCTTTTCTCTTGTCGAACTCGACATGAGCCTAGCTCGAGCACCTCCCTCCCTCGCAAATCCACGACTGGCGTGACTTGGTTAGGATCTTCGTCGGGAACTTCCAGGGCACGTACGTGCGCCTTGGGAATTCCTGGGATCTTAAGAGCTGTCGCCAGAAGCCGGACGAGTCTCTCCAAGACTTCATCCGATGCTTCTCCAAACAGTGCACCGAGCTACCCAGCGTCGGCGACTCAGAGATCATCCAGGCTTTCCTCTTCGGCACCACTTGTTGGGACTTGGTCCGAGAGTTAGGTCGCAACGTCCCGAGCTCTGCTGCCGCGCTCCTCGACATCGCCACCAGCTTCGCCTTAGGAGAAGAGGCTATCGGAGCCCTCTTCCCCGACGCCGATACCAAGGGTAAGCGGAGGGAAGAGGCCCCCGAGGCCTCAGCCTCCCACCTCCCTTAGAAAAAGAAAAAGGGGCGCCTAGGGAGGCAGGACGTCCTGGAGGCTGATCTGGTTGCGACCACAGAGCGCAAGAATCCCCGAGGCCCCAAAAGCCCTAGGCCCTTCGACGACATGCTCAAGAAACCCTGCCCTTACCACCAGGGCCCGGTCAGGCACGCTCTCGAGGATTGCACCATGCTGCGGCGTTATTACACCAGGCTTGGGCTCCCCGACAATGACGCCAAGCAGAAAGGCGCCGGTGAGTGGGACGAAGACAAGGACGACGGGTTCCCCGAGGTACACAACGCTTTCATGATCTTCGGTGGACCCTCGGCATGCCTTATGGCGCGGCAGCACAAGAGGGAACGCCGAGAAGTCTTCTCGGTCAAGGTAGCCACCCCCTAGTACCTCGACTGGTCTCGAGAGGCGATCACCTTCGATCGAGGTGACCACCCTGACCGTATTCTGAATCCTGGGCAGTACCCACTGGTCATCGACCCGATCATCGGCAACACCCGACTCTCCAAGGTGTTGATGGACGGAGGCAGCGGCCTCAACATCCTCTACGCCAACACCCTGGAGCTCTTGGAGATCGACCGGTCGAGGCTACGAGGCGACGTCGCACCCTTCCACGGCATCATGCCAGGGAAGCGCACGCGACCCCTTGGGCGCATCGACCTTCCTGTCTGCTTCGGCACCCCTTCCAACTACCGCAAGGAAGTCCTCACCTTCGAGGTAGTCGGGTTTGGGGGAGCCTACCACGCCATTCTGGGGCGACCGTGCTACGCCAAGTTCATGGCAGTGCCCAACTATACCTACCTCAAGCTCAAGATGCCAGGCCCTAATGGTGTCATCACAATCGAGTCCACGTACGAACATGCATACGACTACGACGTCGAGTGCACCAAGTACGCCGAGGCTCTTGCGGAGGCCGAGACCCTCATCGCCCACCTCGACCAACTCAGTGGTGAGGTGCCTGACTCCAAGCGTCGCGTGGGGGCGTTCGAGCCCGCTGAAACCATCAAACTCATCCCGGTCGACCCCGCATGCCCCGACGACTGAGCGCTGAGGATCAGCGCCACCCTCGACATCAAATAGGAAGCCATGCTCATCGACTTTCTCCGTGCGAACGCCGACATATTCGTATGGAGTTCCTCGGACATGCCGGGCATACCAAGGGAAGTCACCGAGCACGCCCTAGACATTCGGGCTGGATCTAGACCAAGTGGGCTATCGAGCTTATGGGGGAAACCTTGACCTTTGCGCCTCGAAAAGCGATCAAGTCTCAGGTCTTGGCCGATTTCGTGGCTGAATGGACAGATACTCAATTGCCACCTGCTCAGATTCAGACAGAGTGCTGGACCCTGTACTTCGACGGATCCCTGATGAAGACCGGGGTAGGCGTGGGTCTGCTCTTCATTTCGCCCCTCGGAGTACACATGCGCTACATGGTGCGGCTCCACTTCGCCGCCTCCAACAATGTGGCCGAATACGAGGCCCTCATCAATGGCTTACAGGTTGCCATCAAGCTTGGGGCACGACGCCTCGACGTCCGAGGCGACTCGCGGCTCGTCATAGACCAAGTAATGAAGGAGTCAAACTGCCTCGACCCTAAAATGGAGGCTTACTGCAAGATGGTGCAACGCCTAGAAGACAAGTTCGACGGTCTCAAACTAAATCACGTCACGCGAAAGTACAACGAGGCCGCCGACGAGCTGGCAAAGATAGCCTCAGCACGGGCCCCGGTCCCCCCGAACGTCTTCGCCAGAGACCTCCACAAACCGTCCATCGGCTGCACCTCGACAACAGAGGAGGGCCCACCTGGGGAACCCATGGCAAAGCCAAACACCCCCTCTGCTGCCGAGACCCCCTCGACCAAGCCCGAGGTCATGGAAGTCAACGCCGAGCCTCCGCAGAATGATCAGGACGCGGATTGGCGAGTCCCGTTCCTCGATTGGCTTGACCGGGGGGAGCTTCCCGACGACTGAACTGAAGCACGACGGCTTGCGCGCCGAGCCAAGACCTACGCCCTCTACAATGGTGAATTATATAGGCGAAGTCCCTCAGGCGTCCTTCAATGATGCATCAGTTCCGAGGTGGGCCAAGCCCTGCTTTGGGACTTACACGCAGGCGCCTACGGGCACCATGCGGCGCCTCGGACGCTCGTAGGGAACGCTTTCCACCAAGGGTTCTACTGGCCGACGGCGGTCGCCGACGCTACCAAGCTAATATGCTCCTGCGAAGGATGCTAGTACTATGCTCGGCAGACACATCTCCTAGCCCTGGCCTTGCAAACCATCCCCATCACATGGCCGTTCGCCGTGTGGGGGCTCGACATGGTCAAGCCTCTGCAAAAGGCCCCCGGGGGCTACACCCATCTACTGGTATCAATCGACAAGTTCTCCAAATGGATTGAGGCCCGTCCGATCAATCGAATCAAATCCGAATAGGCAGTGCTATTCTTCACTGACATTATCCACCGGTTCGGGGTCCCCAACACCATCATTACCGACAACGGGACGCAGTTCACCGGCAAAAAGTTCCTAACGTTTTGCGACGACCACCACATCCGTGTGGCCTGGTCGGCCGTAGGACACCCAAGGACCAACGGCCAAGTAGAGCATGCCAACGGCATGATCCTACAAGGCCTCAAGCCAAGAATTCACAACCGGTTGAAAAAGTATGGCAAGAAATGGCTCGCCGAGCTCCCATCGGTCATCTGGAGCCTGAGGAACACTCCGAGCCGAGCCACGGGGTTCACGCCTTTCTTCCTAGTCTATGGGGCCGAGGCCATCCTCCCCACCGACATGGAATATGGTTCCCCGAGGCTGCAAGCCTATAACGAACAAAGCAACCGCACAACCTAAGAGGACGCCCTCGATCAGCTGGAGGAAGCCTGAGACGTCATGCTACTACACTCGGCCAAGTATCAGCAGAGCCTGCGGCGCTATCAGGCCCGATGCGTCTGAGGCCGAGACCTAAAGGTAGGCGACCTGGTGCTGAGGCTGGCACAGAGCAACAAGGGTCGCCACAAGCTGACCCCGCCATGGGAAGGACCGTACATCATTGCCCAAGTCTTGAAGCCCGGGACCTACAAGCTGGCCAATGAGAAGGGCGAAATCTTCACCAACGCTTGGAACATAGAACAGCTACGTCGCTTTTATCCCTAAATTTCCAAGCATTGTATATATCGTTTCTCGAAATGCAATTAAAAAGCGCTCTTTAGTTGGTCTTTACTTTTTGAGAAACCCCCCGAGCCCATAGTAGGTCTCGGCAATACAATAAACACAATAAGGGAGACTCGGCTCTGCCTTGGCAGAACCAAGCCTCCCTCGAGGGCTAGATGGGGGACTTCCCCTAGGTCCCACGCACCATTTTTTTAGTTGCTTTTCGAAAAAATTCCTACGCCAAGTCTCTAGCAGGCTCTGACGAATCATTTGTGGAGACTCCTCGGACCAAGGTCTGTTTCCTAAGCAAGAGGCCGGCTGAGTCGTGAGACGGCCTACGCCCCCGGGCTATGGCACTCCCTCACTACCTCTCGCTCAAGGGACGGCTTAGGCCCCAAAGGGGTGTTTCGCAAACGAAATTGGATTAGGAGCAACAGGGGGCAAAGGCTCGGAAACATGAGAAAAACAACTAAGAAACACAGATACGTCAGAAATAAAAGCCGTGATGGCCACAAATGTTGTGATACAAAAATAACCCCTATTCTATCTTTACATAGCCCCCGAGGCCCAGATTAAGGCTCAGGGCCCCCAACACCGGTAGAGGGTAGGGGAGGAACCACTTCATCTTCAAAGAGCGTCGCCAGCGCCGTGCCAGGGCCTTCCGCCGCCTCCAGCAGCTTCGCGACCATTGCGTGGGCCTCCTCGTCATCATCAGGCAGAGCGTAGCCACCACTGATGGCCGGGAGGTCGACGCCAAGGTAGTGAGAGGAGATGACGGCCATCGCCCGCTTGACACCCGTGTGCAGCGCCCCTCGGAGCCGCTCGCGCATCTGGCTACTCAGCGCAATCAAGCGGCTCCCCAGGGAGCTGCCCGACTGAACCCCCTCGACCTCCAGGGCCTCGCAGGCGGAAAGGGTAGCACGCTTTAGCGCCTCGTGCTCCCCGATCTCAGTCTCGAGCACCGTCTGCACCGCGCTGGAAGCCTCGGCGGCCCGAATGACCTCCGCCTCTGACTCTGCACCACGGAAAATGAAATAAGGTCGAGCCAGAGAAAAAACAACCTAAGTTAGGGACGGGAGCCCACGGAGCTCACCCTTGGCCTTTAGCTCCCAGCGTCGGGCCTCAGCCTGGCAGGCCTCGGCTTTCGCCTTCAACCGCTGGGCCTCGACTCGAGAGGCCTCGACCACCCTGGAGGCTTCACTCCCCAGCTCTGTGTCATACGAGGAAGTTAGGAAGCGAACATAAGGGGAAGAAAACAAAACAAGGGGACTCGAACTCACCCTCGACCGTCCCCCTCAAAACCACAGCCTCGATTTGCGTGGCCTCAGCCATAGCAAGGGCCTCGTTTAGAGTGCCTTTGGTCAGTCGGTGCGCACTCTCCTCTGCCCCCAGCTACCCGGCGAGGGCCTTGCCCGAGGTCGTCGCTTCTTCAGCCCAGGACCTGAAGGCATCCCAGTCGCTGATGGCGTGGGTAAGCTCCTCCTCTAGCTCCTTGATCCGCGCCGCCAAGGGGGCGAGCTGTGTCTGGGCCGTGGCCACCTCGACCTTCGCGTCGGCACAGCGAAGGCGAAGGTCCTCTACCTCCGCGCTTTGGGCCGACAGAAGCTCGTTAGCATCGGCAAGAAGGCCCCTTTGCCTCTGAAGCTGGTCCCAGATTCCCCTCTCCCGCTGGAGGAAGACCGACTTCTCGAGGGATCGGGTCTCGAGCTCCTGAGGAGGCAGAGCAGAGGTCGTCGATTGCGACAAAACCAAGGAAAGAACAATGTCGTGCGAGAAAGGAAAACACGAACCTGAGCGACCCCGGGCAGTTCGTCGGCCACCACGGACAGCACCGTCCGTAGCGACCGTTCCGCCAGCTCGCGGTACTACTCGAAGGTACTCCAGCGCCCGCCCTCAGCCGTGTCCTCAAGGGCGAACAAAGGCTCCCCCTCAGGGTCGTCCTGGCTCCGCCATAGTACCCGCAGGTGATCCCACCCGCGGGGCTCGGGTCGTACCCGCACAAGGGCCGAGCTTCCCTCATCTAAGAGTGGCACCGGCTGCTCCACGGCGTCGGTCTCCACGGCGCCAACCACCTCCCGTGCCCGGGAGATATCGTCGGAGGAGATCGGATAGACCTCCATCTCTCGGGCACTCTCCCGCAACAACGGCGGGCCCTGAGCCAAGGGCACGGCCGAGGCCTCTGCCGCCGACATCTCCGCCTCCTGCACAGACGGCCTCGCTACCATCACGATGGCCGTGGTGACCTCGGGGGCTCCGGCCTCTGCAGTCACGGCCTCGGCGGCCTCGGGGGCTCTGGCCTCCGTCATTGTGGCCTCGGCAGACGCAGAAGCGCCGGCCACGGACACTGTGGTCTTGGCGGTCATGGGCGCCGGGGCCCCCATCGCCTCAGCCCCGGAGGCCCTAGGAGCCTCGGCAACAAAGGGAATGACGGCCCCATCCGACTGTGTAGGGGCCGCCTCGGCAACCCTTCCTTGGGCAGCCGGTTCCTGTGGGTCTACCCTCACCGACGCCGCGCCGCGCTAGATGGCGGCTTGTGCCTCTGCCACCCAGTGGGCAGAGGAGCCGGGGCTCGCCTTAAGCGCTTTAAGGGGCGCCAAGGGGAGGTCGTCCACAGGCCGCTTCTGACTGAAGAAAATCAACCTACAGGGTCAGCACGAGACCAAAAAAGCAAATGGAAGACACCATAACCCCGCCAAAAACACACTTACCTTGAACGGGGCAGCCCCAGCTTCGCCACAACAAACCTCCTCTGCAACGGCGGAGGCGGCGGCAGGGGCGTCGCGTCCGTATCCACCGGCGCCGGTCGGTCCTCGGCGGACCCCGGCGCCCCTTCGATACTCTACGGGGCCGGTGGCGTCGCCTCCACCACCACCGGCTCCACCGCGACCGCCGAGCTTACCGGGCTGACGGCGCGTTTGCCTAATGCCCGCGCCTCGGGCGTGTCGGCCACGGCCCCGGAGGGGGCCACCGCCGGCCCCGGGTCTGCTTCCTCTCCCCTTCCCGAGGGTGTCGGGCTGCTTACCGACGCCCCGAGCGCCACCTCCTCGATGTCCGGAAGGTGGTCTAGGGGGCCTCGCCCCACCTCGCCCTTGTCATTCCCGTCCGAGGCCTCCGTCGACGACGACGTCGACGGGGACTCCTCCAACGGGAGACCTTCCTTCCGCTGCTGACGGCGGCGCTTATCCAACGCCTCGCGCGCAAGGATGTGCTTCATGCGCTTCGCCGCCTTAGCATCCTTCCGCTTCTTCTACGCATTGGCGTGGGCGCGGTTAATCGCCCGCTGCCCCGCGTCCTCGGGAACGGGTGGCGGGGAGGAGCGCACGTCCCTCATCCCCTGAACAAACCACAAACGCGCATAAAGAAACAAGGGATAAAGGGAGATTGAGGAGGCTCAGAGGCTACAGCGGCACTCAACTTACCAACGAAAGAAACCCCCGCGACGGTCGCATCGCGAAGGGGGTTAGGTTGCCGCCCCTCAACTTCACATCTACCATCTCCCCCACCCGGCGGTGAATTTCCTCGTCAGAGAGGGCGGAGGAAGACATCCGGGTGCCTTCAACGGGCTCACCCGGCCTCATCTCGAACAGCCGCCGCCGTCGAGCCATCAGCGGCAGCACCCTCCGGCGGTGGAAGGCGGCCACGACCACAGCGACGGTGAGGCCATGATTCCATAGCCTCGCTAGCCCCTCCAGGAGCGGCTCCAGCTTGGGCTGGTCGACCTTCGGGACGCCCCATTTCCATTTCTTCGGGCAACTCCCCACAATCCGCCCAGTATAAGGGGGAAGTCCCCCATCGTCGTTGCGGAGGTAGAACCAACTCGTGTACCACCGGCGGTTGGAGGACGCGAGTTGGGCTGGGATGTAGAGGTGCAGGCGGTCCTGACGCACTTGGAGAGTGCAGCCTCTGGCCCTCGACGCCTTCCTCTTGCCTGACGTGCCCGTCGGCTTGGTAGTATGCCCCGCCCGGAACAGGTGGAGCCACAAATCCCAATGGGGAGCGATCCCCAAATACCCCTCGCAGACGGCAACAAAGATAGCCGCCTGAGCGATGGAGTTGGGATTAAAATTGTGGAGCTCCACTCCATAGTAATGCAGGAGCGTCCGCATAAACCGGTCCGCCGGAATGCCGAGGCCGTGCTCGTGGAAGGAGACGAAGCTCACGACGTAGCCGTCGCGGGGCCTCGGCTCCAGCTCGCCGTACGGAGCAATCCACTCCGGCCTACTAGGGTCTATTACCGGGTGGAGGAGTCCACCATTGACAAGCGACTGGAGCGTCTCCTCAGTGACATCCGACGGATCCCAGGGGTCCACCTCGACAACAACGATGTTGCCGGCCATGGATGCGATGGAGGAATCGGGCGCGGCGGTGAGTTTTTCTCCCTCCCTCCACGCTCTCACTTTTTTCTCGCTTTCTCCCTAGACTCGCTCTTCTCTCCTCTCCTTCCCGGCACCCGCTGCTCTAGCGATGGCTCCATAGAGGAGGCAGGCAAGGTAAGATAAGGGGGGGCGAGACTCTTTGGGTATTTATGCAGGGAGGAGGTGAAACGAACGGGCGATGAAATCAGGGAGGTTTTCCCCGTCCGGCGCGGTTAACCACGAGCCAATTTCGGTGCCCCACGCGCCCACGTCTCCCGCATTAAATGCGTGAACAGTTACGTCCCGTCCATCACGTCGCGCTCGCCCACTACGGTAGCAGGCGTCGTTTCGCCTCCCCGTGAAACTGCCTCAAAAGGCGCGCCACCCGCGGCCGAGCCGATAGGGAGGACATTTCCCGCGGCCTGTTCCTTTCATAGGAAGGAATCGGGCTCTGAGCCCGTTACGATCCAGGGGTTCGAAGGCTGGACCCCAAAGGGTTTCGACAGCCGCCCCAGGATAACAGAGTCAGGGGCAACTGCGGGCGAGCCTATACGGGGCCGAGACCCAAGCGAGCGAAATGCCTGGGACGCCCAAAGTTGTGTCCGAGACCAGCAGGAAAGTATCCGAATGGGATCCCACCGTAGGGAGGCACCGAGCCACCGAGGCCCAACGAACGGCCTCGGCACCCACTAGAGAAATCCTCTAATACTCTTGGAGTGTGTCTCTGGACCACTAGCCGTCCCCTAACGAACGGGGTTTGGACCTCCACTCGGACTACCCGATAACAGCTCACCAGAAGTGCCACCGCTCGTGCCCATCGAGGGTAGCGAGGCACGTTCCACCCCTCCTTCCGAGCGAAAAGGAAGCACGAGGGTCGCATAAAAAGTCAGGGGAACCCCTGACGGCCTTCTCGCCCTATGCAGAGGCTAGGGGGCTCCTCCTACAAGTATGCTGAGACCTCACGACCCGGGCTCGCGCCCAAAGGGGCCTCGGCAAACAAACCCTCACGCGCGAGGGGCATATAAAAAGTTAGGAGAACTCCCGACGGCCCTCTCACGCAGAGGCTAGGGGCTCTTCCTGCAACCTTGTTGAGACCAGAATGGGCTCAGCAAACTAACCCTCCGTCCGAAGGAAAAGGACACGTGAAGACCAGATGAAAGGGCCAGAACACCCAAGACAAAGACAAACAGTCCAAAACCACGCTAGAGGTTTCGCTCCAAACACGATAAAAGGGCGCCGAGCCCGTTACGGTCTAGGGGTTCGAAGGCTGGGCCTCTAAAAGGTTTCGACAGCCGCCCTAGAGCAACAGAGTCAGGGATGACATTGGGGCGAGCCTACAAATGGCCCAGACCCGAGCGAACGGTCACTCAGGGCGTCCTAAGTCGTGTCCGAGACTGGCGGGGAAGTATCCGAATGGGATCCCACCGTAGGGAGGCACCGAGCCACCGAGGCCCACGAACGGCCTCGGCACCCACTAGAGAAACCCCCTGGTACTCTTGGAGTGCATCCCTGGACCACTAGCCGTCCCCCAGCGAACGGGGCTTGGGCCTCCACTCGGACTACCCGCTAACAGCTCACCGAAAGTGTCCATGCTCGTGCCCATCGAGGGTAGCATGGCACGTTTCACCCCTCCTTCCGAGCGAAAGGAAGCGTGAGGATCATACCCAAAGTCAGGGGGCCCCTGACGAACCTCTTGCTCCGCGCAGAGGCTAGAGGCCTTTTTTCCTGTAGCCTCGCCGACACCCCCGCAACCCGAACTTGCGCTTGGGGGCTTGGCAAATGCAATAAGAACTACTCGTTCAGACACGGAAATGAAGAAAGCCCCTAGAGGAGTAACTCCACTCCCCCAGGGGCTCGGGGGCTACACCCGACGGGTGCTCTCGCGCGCACCCACCAGAACCTCAAAAAACAAACCCCAATTCCTATGGGGCAGGTATGAACCAAGCCTTGGCAAACCCTCAGGGGGAGTGCAAGCCTCGGCAAACCCTCAGGGGGAGTGCACACACTCCCCCCGAGGCTCGAGGGCTACTATTGGGTACCTTAGAATGGGGTACCCCAAGCAAAACGTCAAATGGGTTGCCCAAGTCCCATCTAAAAAATAATAATGATGATAAAAGCAAAAGAATAAGTCGTGGGCCCCTCCCCGTCGCGACCAGGCCCACTGGGTCCTCCTCCTCCTTGCCTCGAGCCCCGAGAAGGAGGTCTCGACAGCCCGGTGAGGCTCCCCAGGGAGGCCTCGGCAGGAAACGCCGTCTCTACCTCGCCCGAGGCTCTCCACAGAAGGCCTCAGCAGGAGGCGCGTTCTCCGTACCGTGCGAGGCCTCTCGCGTGGAGCCTCGGCAAGGAGCCTGATCTCTGTCTCATGTGAGGCCCCATTCTCCGTGTCGCTCGAGGCCAGCTCGCCCACGGTCCGTCGCCCCCCGCCTCAGCCGACCCTCCCGACAGCCGGTCACGTCCCATTAATGCTTTCAACCACTCCCGTGATCTCAGCCGGACAGCGGCTCAATGTCACAGAAAGACCGACGTGACCCAAAGTCGCATCAGCACCATACCGGCCATGACAGGGCACGGTGGGGATTACCGGCCACTGTGTCCAAACACTGTGACCACGATCAGCCGCCGTCAGCGCCTAGGACAGGATGTGGCGGGGGTTACTGGCCACTGTGTCCTACCACTGTGTCCACGATTAGCCGCCCGCTCAAGGCCTCGGCACTGTACATCAGGGCCTCGGCAATGTTGGGGTCCGCGCCTACCGAGACCCCCCCCCACCGCAGTACCAGCCTCGGCCCCGACCAAGTTTCGGCCTCGTGCATAGTTCATCCACAGCGGCTTATGGTCGCCACCACGTCCACTCCGAGGCATTCCTGGGGCTTCCACGACGCACAGGACAGGAGAAAGGCCGACGCGACCCGAAGTCGCATTAGCACCATACCAGCCAGGACAGGGCACGACGGGGATTACCGGCCACTGTGTCCAAACACTGCGACCACGATCAGCCGCCGTCAGCGCCTGGGACAGGATGTGGCGGGGGTTACTGGCCACTATGTCCTACCACTGTGTCCATGATCAGCCGCCCACTCAAGGCCTCGGCGCTGTACACCAAGGCCTCGGCACTGTACATCAGGGCCTCGGCAATGTTGGGGTCCGCGCCTGCCGAGACCCCCCCCACCGCAGTACTAGCCTCGGCCCCGACCAAGTTTCAGCCTCATGCATAGTCTGTCCACAGCGGCTTATGGTCGCCGCCACGTCCACTCCGAGGCATTCCTGGGGCTTCCACGACGCACAGGACCTGATGGGACGACCACGCCACCCCAGTACTCCAAGGATGGGCCACTCCGACGACCATGCCGCCATAGGAACAGGCCACAGGGCTTGGACATGCCATCCCTGTCGGCACGACACCACATAGTAATACATGTACTGCCCTTGTTCCCCCTTCAACTATAAAAGGAGAGGACTTGGGCCACTTAGGGGGGAGGCCCAGAGAACACACGTACACGCACACCTTCTAGCCGCTTGAGAGCAACGTCTTAGACGGCCCCACAACACCCTGCCGAGACCTGGGACAAGTTCCCTCTCTCCCTTAGCTTGTAACCCCCTACTATGAGCACTTCGGTGCAAGGAATACAAGTTCTATCCCTTAGACTGGACGTAGGGCGCCGATTGCCTGAACCAGTATAAACCTTGTGTCTCTTTGCATCACCATCCGGAATCGGGAGCACGCAGAACAAATTCACTAGTCGGTTGAGGACCCCCCCGGTCCGAAACACCAACACATACTATCACAGTTCACAAAAGCATGTAGAAGGATTAATAAAGAAGCTTGCCCAAGGCTTACTCCTCATCCACAGCGGGATAGAAGCAACTCTTGCAATAACCATGATACATAGTGCCATCTGCAATAATGGGAAATAAAACCCTAAGTATGGGAAGGTACTCAGCTAGACTTACCCATCATAAACTAGAAATAAAATAACTCCAAGGATCATGCAAGGCTGTATAAGTGGATGTAGCTTGATAACATTTTGCATAAAAAGCAATTAACTAAATTATACCATTATAATTCTGTTATCAAGCTAATTATGACTATCCATATCTAAATTAGCAACTATCCTGTGCCAAATATGTGGTATACCATTTTAATAGCATATAATAGTAACCATAGCAGGTATTATAATTCCATATTCATTCAAACCCTCATGTTCATAACACAGTTACTACGATGCTGGAGCTAGCCAAGTTTCTCACTATTCAGGAGAGACAGCGATTCGAATCGATTTTAACCAGCTGAGAATTTATTCCTAACACAAACCTAGGTAGACCCAATCAACAGTCACCTTAGGTCACCTTTGGTGCAACTCAGGTCCATATTTCGTGGGTACGTACCGCGCCGCACAATCGAGGACACCAAATGCTAGGATGTTCAGGCCTAGCCTGCCCTTGGGCTCAGTCTAGCTCCCTGCAAGGAGCGCACAATAGAACGAGGCCTGGCCTGAGTTAAGCTACTCGGCTTCGTGGTCGGAACGAGTTATCCGGCCAGCTAAGTGATAGGCGTGCGTTCAATCTTGTCAGAAGTTCCAACAATGGTACGGTCCTTGATTGGTAGAGACAGAATCACATGAGTCAACCTACACATAGACTCCACCCGGCCTCAATTTATATTACCCCATGGTTCTTTTCCATGATAGCAAATATAGCCAACCGTGCTTCAGTATCCACCTATATCTCGCAGATGATAGGAAATCACCCGACTTCTACCGGTATAAGCATGGCTAAGCATATATTTGATCCTGGACCTACATAGGGTTAACGGTGTATATATCTGGACAAGGAATTTATATGCATCAAGTGATTCCAATCAACTCTTATAACCTAATGCATCAATCATAAGAACTTGAGTAATATTTTGTAAAATACTGGGAGACTTAGAATGCTCCGGGGCTTACCTTTCAGAAAGAAAGTGGGGCGATGATCAGGGCACTCCGGAAGCTCTTCTAGGTTCTACTCCTCACCTTCGAGAGTTGTGGCTTGAGGAATCTCCTACTGGTCCCCTTCCTCTCCTTCGTCGAACTCTAGCAATGTTATCTCCTCCGTCGATCCTAGATGCATGAATATGGCATAAGATATTATGAATGCATACATACCAATAAGTATAGTATGATGCTATATGAAGAATGTATTCTTGTAAGTATTCTTAACAGCATGTTGTTAAAGTAATAACAAATGTTTCATATTTTACTGAGTATGTGCATATCTCTTCTTAATTACTAAATCAGAAACTTCAACACTTCATTTACAACACTACAAAACAGCAACTACTTGTTTTACTCATAACTGAAGTTCTACTTATCCAATTGTGGTGATCTTGGACTTTCTAAAAAGCTTATAAATTTATCTACAACTTTCCTTTAATACTCTCACTATGATTCAGAAGTTAAATTGGGCAAACAAATCACGTAATCAAATCTGTCCAGAAAGTAAACCTTTTGGACAGCAAACTTGTAACAGCTAGAGCTCAAAAACACTAAGTCCTATGACTGCGAAAATTTAACACAAGGTATATTAGTAAGTTATCTACAACTTTGTTATTAACAAGTTTTATAGTAGGGACCATTATCCATATGAAATCATCCACACAATCAAAACTATACATGCAGTCCTGTATTTGAATGATAAAGCGATAATTAGTCATTTGTATACAATCAATGGCTTCTAAATTTTGCCACTGACATCCATAGTTACTATGCATCATAAGAACCATAGAAAACATCATGCTAACTCACAATCTAATTATTTCAATGCCTTTCCTATTTTAATTAAGTAATTATGGTAAATAATAAACATATACCAAATTTGCATCATAAATTCTCAAATATTTATAGTACCTTACTAATACTACCAATAGACTACTGTAAAAGTTTTATGCCATTTTACCAAGTAAAACATCCTATGCAAAAATGACAAGGCAAAAAGGCTTATAATAGCATAAATAGAAAACCCTAGTGAAAAGTGTCAAGCAACATATTTTATATTTTTCTTAGCATCCATATGTTACTAGGACAACCTTCAACAATTTTCATGAATATTGGATTCATAAATAATTTATCAAAATTCATACAAGGATTACCTAATTATAAAAGGAAAATCTATAACTCCAAATCCATACATGCACTGACCCTCAAATTTTCACCAGAGCTTATACTTGTCAAGAATAGCTCACCACATAAATTTCATAATTTTTGGAGCACAAGAACTCTAGATATAAAATAAACAAGTTTACATATATTTAAAAACACATTTCGAGTCTCATTTTAAATCCTCCAAAAATTCTACTACAAGTGTCGATATTATATTTTCCCTAAATACTACACTTCCTAAGGAACACTACAAAATTTAGTTCACAATTTTTCAACCTACACAGCTCAACTTATCTATTTTCAAAGATGTACATAAAAATAGGAAATAAATGCACTGGTTTTCTACACTATAGTCACTGATAATGGGGACCCACTGGTTAGTCGGCCCCATTGGTCAGTGAGGTAAAACAGAGCCAGCGGCGATGCTCGACACTGGTTGGCCATGGCTCGTCGCCGGTGAGCTCGTCGGTGGTAGCGACTACACCTACTCGACCTACCCATCAGTCCGCATCCGGTGGTGGTCTTTGCATGGCCGGAAGAAGCACGGAAGCACCTCACCAACAACCATGGTGGGTGGCGGCGATGGCGCGGCGGTACGCCGGCCAACTCCGGCCAAATCCTAGCAAAGCGATGGTTTCCTAGTCTATGGGGAGGCCCAACAGAGCTTAAGGAGGCGACCACAACGCGGTGGATGCTACGGTTGAACTAGGCCACATGCACCGCGGTACGGCGGAGCTCTGGCGGTGATGCACCCGTGGTGGTGCAACGCGAATGGCAGCTTACCTAAGGCACGATTGCGGGCGCTGCAAGGTGGAAACGGTAGAGAAGGGTGAGGCGGAGCTGCGAGTGCGGCCGATTGGAGAATGGGGCGGCGGTGATTGCAGGCGAGCTCGGTGGAGCAGCTACGACGACAATGGAACTAGCGGCCACTGCGGTGGCTGCACTAGGGCAAAGAAGGAAGCTGAACACAAAATGGGAGCGCAGGGCAGTGCGGGCGAGCGCGGGGCTTGATGTAGTGCGCTCTGGCCCGTCGTGGCCACGCTGGGCAGGGTGCCAGCGATGCACGGCCATCCCCGCGTCCACGCGGCGGCATTGTTCTGGCGTCGGTTGGTCACTAACGCCGTTTGATTCAGTTCGTCAGCGCACACGATTTCGACCTAATAGTGCGTTTTCATGAAGCTCGATCTTCGTATCCATGACGAATTAGCGCACACAATCTACACCAAAGTCGTAGCCCTACATACCAGCTTCAATTATTCTTAAAGGATTATGCTCCAACTCTCAATCAAGACCGAGTTAAATCATCCCCAAAGTCAGGTCGTCAGACTGTCCAAAAATCCAGACAGAAAATTTTTCTAAGTGTAGTAAACAGTTCATTAGTGATTTTTGTGAGCTCCAAAAGCCTAAGCTATGCACCTTATTATCTCATGACCCAAAAATAAAAGTTGTTCCCTACCCCAAATACTACAACTTTGCTTTAGTGACCACCTCCATGTAAGGTCTCTAGCACCTAGTTCAAACTTGGTCAAACATGCTACATTCAAAAGATGACTTGTACTTGAACTATGACCTAGTGACCCATTTACCCCTAACCATGAATACCAAAGTTGTTCATCATGATCTTCTAAACATGTTTAAGCTATTGGTAAGGTCACACACTCATTCTATGCCTTGGTCATACATAGGGCTATCCATGTCAACACATAACATCACTTAAGTACTTGATCATGAAAGGTGACCTTCATGAACAATGTTCCATTTGTTAACCTAAGTGTAGCTAATGTGTTTTAGTATTTACATGTATTCACTCATGATCAGATGTATATACACACGGAAACATGAAATAACAAGCAATGTTGCAAATGTTTCAAACACATGTTTCAATTGTAAAAGCTTAAATATGAATGCTTGATGCTCATGCTCATGCAATGCAAGTCAATTTATGCAAGGCTAACACCTAGGGTGTTACAGCCCCCTCTCCCTTATAAAAATCTCATCCTAAGACTTGCAAGACCTATCATTCTTAGAAAAAAGGGATAAACCTCTCATAAATAATCCTCTCGTTCCCATATAGCATCTTGTTCACTGTGATTGTTCCACACCACTTTATAGAACTTAATGATCTTACTCCGTGTTATTCTGTCCATCTCTTCTATCACTTGGATTGGTTTTTCTTCATAGGTCAAATCCGATTGGAGTTTTATGTGGGTGGGTGCAATAGCTTCTTTAGGTACGCGAAGACATTTCTTCAACTGAGAAACATGGAAAACATCAAATATTGCACTCATCTCTGGTGGAAGTTGTAGCTTATAAGCAACATTTCCTTTCCGTTCCATAATTTTGTATGGTCC
Source organism: Miscanthus floridulus (assembly GCF_019320115.1). Classification (NCBI taxonomy): domain Eukaryota; kingdom Viridiplantae; phylum Streptophyta; class Magnoliopsida; order Poales; family Poaceae; genus Miscanthus; species Miscanthus floridulus. The sequence goes on along the minus strand of NC_089580.1, from coordinate 47,096,823 downwards.
CATGTATTTAGGCACAAGCTTCTTTTTCATTCCAAATCTCTTCACCCCTTTTATGGGTGATACTTTCAAGTATACATAGTCACCTACTTCAAAAGTCAGTGGTCTTTTTCTTTTATCAGCATAACTCTTTTGTCTCGATTGAGCTGCCTTCATATGCTGTTGGATAACACGCACTTACTCTTCAGCTTCATTAACAAAGTCAATACTAAAGTATCTCCTTTAATCGGGCTCAATCCAATTGTAACACCCTAAAATTTGCCTCTTTTAAAAATAGGATTAAATGATTTATTTGTGAATTTTTATGCACATGAAAGCATAGGAAAATAAAAAATTTCATTAATTTAAAATTTATCATAAGGTAGAAACGTGTTTGTTGCATTCATGCTGGTCGCACCTCGTGTTTAAAATTTATCTCTATGAATTTTCTAGCTTCTTTCTGGAATTTAATTCCTACCTCCTTCACCTTAATCTTTATGTTCCAAGTTCCCAACAATCTTTTTATGAGCTTCAAATACTTTATTTAGGTTCATCATATTCCAAAGTGTCTCTAGGAATTTTCTCCAAATTTTTGGAGTATTTTTCGTGGCTTAAATATCAATTCTAGACTTTTCTAGAATTATTTTATCCACGAAATTAATTAATTCCAAAAATAATAAATCTCTCATTTTTTCCCAATGCTCAAAGCCCATGTGCAATAATCCTAATAAATCTCAAAGGCCCATGCATTTATTTAATAATGGGCTTTAATTTTTATTTAGGCCCATTAGTGCAGGCGGATGGTGCAACATCAATTAGTACCATATCGCTAGTTGACGGGGATGTGGGGAGTTTTTCTTCCTATATATATCTACCAATCCCTTAGGCAAAGCACAACAAAACTATCGTAAGGGGAGTCCCTAGTTTGGGAAATCTCTCGTGTAGTAAATTAGATTTTTCTCCTTCTCTCGTCGTCGCCCGTCGCCGTCGCCGCCGCGCTGCTCAACCCGGCCTACCTCCATCATCGGGGTGGTGTGTGCCATCCGTCTCTAGCCAGGTCATGCAAAAGCCACATCTCAATCTCTACTAGCACCAGGACACCTCTATCCGCGAAAGCAAGCTGCCAGGTCTTCCATGCACCCTTTGCCAATGCTCGATCTTCATTGCCATGAATCTACGAGCCACCAAGCATCCAATGAAGGTACATGTCCTACGTACCTGACCTGAATTGCTCTCTCTAACTTTCCCTGTTTTATCTCCTACGAGTCCATCACAGTCCAAATTGTTTTGCTCTTTTACTAATTGATCAAGGCCTGTACACCATTCCCTCTGTCTAATCCATGTCCAATCTGTTTTTTCTTCTTTTGTCCCTTGGGCCAATGTTTTGGACCTGATGACAATCCATTCCATGAAGCAAATAAACCAGGCCAATGCTTTGTTTGTATGCCACACGGACGGTACCTAGGACACCAGGTTTATCATGCCGTACGTGTCTCCAACTCTCCATCTATACATAGCGAGCTACTGCCCTAGTTCCTTTTTTCCACGAGCAAACTATCGTCCGTGCCCTAGTCAGATGGCATTAGCGCCGTCTCTCGTCTCATCCTGAGCGGAGCCATGGCACCGCCGCCAGTGATCTGCAGTGCGCCACACCCCTGATGCCATTGGAGGGAATCATCACCATCTCAAACCTCTGTGTGCCGCCGGCGTGGTTGTCGTCAACGTATCATTGGAGCGCCACGTATTGGGAAGTCCAAGCTGACTGTCATCTGTACTCTCCGTCACGGTTCTATGATCGCTGCACCGACCATCATCTATCACGTGTGGATGCGAGAAGATGGCATGCCTGGATAGTGGGCAGCAAACGTCTATGAGCCAGAGCAGAAGCCGTCCTAGGAATTCAAAGATGTTGTCTTCCAGGATCGTGCAAGCTACCTGCATGCTCTCCAAGGATTTACATACAGGTCTTTGTTTCCTCTCTCTGAATGCTTATTCATGGATCGTTGCATCTTCCATGTTTCCTACTAAATCTCTGCAGTTATGGTCATGCCGTTTATCATTTTTCTTTTTATTAGAATCGGCTTTTGTCTTATTCTTTTTGCTCGAGTATATATGTGACGATGTAATCTAGCAACGACGTTTATCATATCAAATATCACTAAATCTTATAATTAAAATACTAGTTTGATTAATATGCATGTAATTAGTTTTCCAATTTTAAAGCAATGTAAGTGTTAAACTTCAGCATTTTATACATAAATATTAATATTAATTAATATAAATGTATTTCCAAATTATGATTTACTTGGTTTAAACACGTGTCCTAAATAATTAGAGTAGATGCTCTCACACATTTATTTATTTTTGCCAAATAAAGTTTAAATGAATTAAATAATATAAGACATGTTTATTTATAAATAAATATGACTAGTTCTAACTCAATTTTGAATTAAAATATGATGTGACTAATCTAAATTAATGATGGTTTGTATTAATTAAAACCCATTAAGCACATAGTTGTTTTTTTTTGTAATATTAATCTTTCGATAAATGCTTCTTATTCGTCATAGCTCCGATTAGCGTGCCTCTCGCGACTGTGTTCGTAGCGATGCGTAGAATCGTATTTTAAACTCTTTTACTTATTTTTCTATGATTGGTGTACTAATCTAATATAGATGTAATTGTTTGCTTCGTGTTTGATTGCATGGATGCTTGTGTGGTGCTTTATGATCTTGTCCAGTCGGTGAGATATACGTGGTGATCAAGAAGAAGAAGAAGAACGTTGAAGATTTAAGCTTACCAAAGGATCGGTGTTTTAAGGCAAGTATAGCATGGGACCATCCTTGTTGCCTATTCACTATTAATCACTTAATTCATACTACATGTGTCTACCTTGACTGCCACTAAGGATTTTTTAGTACTTTGTTACCCTGTACCTTGATATCTTTGGGTTATTGCATTGGATAGTATGATGCTAGTGCTCAACTACAACCATGATCTTGTAACTTGACTAATGGTATATGCAATAAACATTAAAAGATGCTTTTTAGCAATATGGAACAAGGGGGCTAGAGCATTGGGCTATTTTATGGTGCTCTAGATTCCTCTCCCTAAGGACTTATCTATAAGTGATCATCCGGAACTTACAGTACAGCTGTAAGGGCTATATGGCTCTAGCTTTAGCTCAGTATGAGGACCTTTTCTAGCTTGTTAGTGGTTACCTTTATGACGCAAGAGGGGTGTGTTCCGGGTTGGATATAGTGCGGCCTCTGTCCGTCAGTGTATAGGCTGCGCGTCATTGTGCCTGCCGGAAGGGGAGCCCTACATTCGCAGGCCACAGAAACCTAGCGGCCCTAACTTGTTAGACGAACCCTTGAAAGGCTTCATAGTGAACCCTATCGACCTTCCTTGGTAGTGGGTCAAGAGGTTGGCCGCCTTGGGTGAAAGGGTAAATCACGACTCACAGTGAAAGTGCACAACCTCTACAGAGTGTAAAACTGGTATATCAGCTGTGCTCATGGTCACGAGCGGCCTTAGAACCCTTATGAAATAGATGATGAACACTGATGATACTAATGATAAAGATGCTCACTAATAATTACTATTTATGCTGTTCATTATTCATGCTTACCTGATCATATGTTTATGGGCTTGTGATAAACTTGTTGCTACTCCTATGCTAAAATTATGAATCATTAAAAGTTAATCGCAGTTAAATAGTGTCAGTCTTTTGAGCCTCATGAACTCCATGTTATATTTATTGAGTACGACATGTACTTACGCTTGCTTTACTTTTTAAATCTTTGGATGAAAATCCTGGATGGGTGTCAGATTGCTAAAGTTTGGAGAAATTAGGCTTGTGGTCAACCAGTCAGTTGTCCCTATGGATTTAGAGTATTCGCCTGAAGATCGGAGTTGTCTTTCCACGGCCTATACTCTGAGGTTATAATCTTTATACTAATATACTATGTATTTAAGCATTGTCTATTGATATTACCTTTATTTGTAGCTATATGTGAGAATTGACTTCCTGGGCTCATATATGGTGTGTATCTGGTTTTGTTCTTAAAATCGGATGCTATAAAGTAATGATCTTACTCTATGTTACTCTGTCCATCTCTTCTATCACTCGGATTGTTTTTTCTTCATAGGTTAAATCTGATTGGAGTTTCATGTGGGTGGGTGCAATAGCTTCTTCAGGTACGCGAAGACATTTCTTCAACTGAGAAACATGGAAAACATCAAATATTGCACTCATCTCTGGTGGAAGTTGTAGCTTATAAGCAACATTTTGTTTCCGTTCCATAATTTTGTATGGTCCCACGTATCTAGGCGCAAGCTTCTTTTTCATTCCAAATCTCTTCACCCCTTTTATGGGTGATACTTTCAAGTATACATAGTCACCTACTTCAAAAGTCAGTAGTCTTTTTTCTTTTATCAGCATAACTCTTTTGTCTCGATTGAGCTACCTTCATATGCTGTTGGATAACACGCACTTACTCTTCAGCTTCATTGACAAAGTCAATACCAAAGTATCTCCTTTCACCGGGCTCAATCCAATTCAACGGAGTTCTACATTTTCTACCATACAAGGCTTCAAACGGAGCCATCTTGATGCTTGCTTGATAACTATTGTTGTAGGAGAACTCAGCTAAAGGTAACCATTTCTCCCACGAACCCTTGGAAGATATAACACAAGCTCTTAGCAAATCTTCTAAGATTTGGTTCACTCGCTCTGTCTATCCGGAAGTCTATGGATGGTATGCCAAACTTCTGATTAGCTTAGTTCCCAAAGCCTAGTGTAAGTGTTCCTAGAAACAAGCTACGAACTGTGGTCCTCGGTCTAAGATTATGGTCCTAGGTACTCCATGTAGTCTCACAATCTGAGAAATGTACAACTCAGCATACTTCCCCACGTGATATGTTGTGTGAACCGGTATAAAATGTGCTGACTTGGTGAGATGATCTGTAATGACCTATATGGAATCGTGACCTTGCGGTGTCATTGGAAGGCCTATGATAAAGTCCAGACTGATTTCTTCCCATTTTCAACCTAAAACAAGTAATGGCTGGAGTAATCCGACAGATTTCATTTGAACAACTTTTACTCTACTGCAGTTGTTGCACCTAGCGACATAGGCTGCGATCTCTTTCTTCATCTTAGTCCACCAAAAACAGGTTTTTAAATCTTGATACATCTTACTACTACCCAGATGGATAGACAATTTGGACGAATGAGCTTCATCTAAAATCTGTTTTCTAAGCTCACGGTCTTTCGGTACCACAAGTTGGTCCTCAAACCATAGTACACCCTTTTCATCTAATCTGAAATGTTTGGTTTCTTACTCTTGCATTTTTCTCTTGATGTGACTTATACCTACATCTGTTTGCTGTAGCTCTATGATTTTGCTCTTAAATGAACAACTGATAGTGATATAGTGCAGTACAGCAGGATGTAACAAATTGAAGCCATCTTCTAACAATGCTTCCATAGTGTTACAATGAGACTTCCGACTGAGTACATCGGCTACTACATTGGCTTTCCCTGGATGGTAATGCACTTCCAAATTGTAGTCCTTAATCAATTCTAACCATCTTCGCTGCCTCATGTTTAGCTTTGGTTGGGTAAAGATATACTTGAGACTTTTGTGGTCAGTATATATATGACATACATTGCCCAATAAATAATGTCTCCATATCTTTAATGCATGAACAACTACTGCAAGTTCTAAATCATGCGTGGGGTAGTTGACTTTATGCTTTCTCAACTGCCGAGAAGCATATGCAATAACTCTTCCTTCTTGCATAAGCACACACCCCAAACCTATACCTGATGTATCGCAAAATACATCGAAAGGCTTCTCAATGTCGGGTTGTGCTAAGACAGGCACTGTAGTTAACAGATTTCTGAGGGTGTGAAAAGCTACTTCACATTCTGGTGTCCATTTGTACTTCTTGTCTTTCTGAAGTAGTCTGGTCGTGGGCTTAGCTATCTTTGAGAAATCTGGAATGAAACGACGATAATATTCTGCTAACCCTAGAAAACTCCAAACTTCATGAACCAAAGTTGAGGCCTTCCAATCCATGACCTCTTATACTTTTGATGGGTCTACAGATATTCCATCTCTTGATAAGATATGACCTAAGAAAGGTACTTTGCTCAACCAAAATTCATGCTTGCTAAATTTCACATATAGCTTATGCTCCCTCAATCTAGATAGAACAATCCTCAGATGCTCTTCATGATCTACCTCATTTTCCAAATAAATCAATATATCATCGATAAACATGACCACGAACTTATCAAGCTCGGGCATGAATACCAAATTCATCATGTACATGAAGTAGGCAGGAGCCTTTGTTAGTCCGAAAGACATAACCAAATACTCATATAAGTCGTACCTAGTAGAGAAAATAGTTTTAGGTATGTCCTCTGGCCTGATCTTTATCTGATGATAGCCTGATCTCAAGTCAATCTTGGAGAATACCTTTGCCTTTGCCAACTGATCAAACAATATGTTGATGCGAGGCAACGGGTATTTGTTCTTGATGGTTACAGCATTGAGTGGTCTGTAATCTACACATATTCTTAGTGACTTGTCCTTCTTTTTCACAAACAATGCTGGACAGCCCCATGGAGATGAACTAGGTTGAATAAGACCCTTGTCCAATAGATCCTGTAACTGAATCTTAAGTTCTGCTAACTCATTTGGTGGCATTCTATACGGCCTTCTTGAGATTGGTGCCGTACCTAGCACTAACTCAATCTTAAATTCCACATCCCTATTAGGTGGTAAACCTAGCAACTCCTCTAGAAATACATCCGAAAACTCACAAACCATGGGGATATCAAAAAGGGTAGTGGTTTGGATAGCACAATCTAAATGTTGGAGTTCAAAACTTCAGGAGAGTGGTACTAGAAAAGCATTCCCTCCCTTGGGTTCTCTCAACATAACGGTACTAGTGTCAATGAGAACACCATGATCCTTCATCCAATTCATGCCTAAGATTACACTTATTGATAACCCAGGCAATATTATCAAATCCGTTGTATACTCCCTCTCTAATATAGAGATGAGCATGTTTTTGACTATCTTATTTGTAGAAATAGTAGCCCCTGCTGAACTTATATTATAACCACCCTTGCTTACTTCAATTATTTTTTGATCATGTCTAGATGCAAATGCTTGACTCATAAAAGAATGAGAAGCTCCTGAATCAAATAAAACAATAGCGGGATGCTTGTTGATAAGAAACATACCAGCCATGATAACTTCTCCTACGGGCACTTCCTCAATAGCGGTATAGTGCACGTATCCCGAACGTTCCCTTATGTTCGCCTGCCTCTGATTGTTCTAATTCTGGTTGCCATTCTTCTTTGGGTGGGGCCATTCCTTGGCCCAATGCCCCACTTGATTGCAGTTAAAATAGGGTTGATTACTCCTAGGTCCGGTGAAGCTTCCCTGACCGCCATTTCCTTTAGGTAAGGCAATAGTGAATGCCTTACGGAACGCTTTCTAAGGCCTGTTGTTCTGAGCTTTTGGTGGTGGAGGCCTAAACTTGGGTGTAGATGGATGGAATTGTGGCCTAGCTATTATAGGAGCTTTGGACTATGAAGATCCAAAGGCACCTGCCTCGAATGCCCTCTTGCGACCCTTAGCGGCCGCATGCATGTTATTATGGTTTTCCTGGGTCAAAGCATCACTAATAAACTCGTTGTAAGTGGTGCACTTGGAATTGGCCATGGTCTTCATCAGTTTGGTGTCCAGACCCCGCTTGAAGCTCTCTATCTTCTTCTCCTCGATATCCACAAAACCTAGAGCATACATAGATAGGTTATTGAATGTGTGCATATATTCTATGAGGATCTTTGTCCCTTGAGTGAGCCTCATAAATTCAGCCACTTTCATGTGCATTAGGCCTAGGGGAATATGATATCCCTAAAAAGCCAACTTGAACTGCTTCCATATTACTCACGCATTAGTAGGTAGAGAGGACAAAAAATGTGTCCACCAGATACCTACTGGTCCCTACAATTGGTGGGAAGCATACTCAGCCTTCAGATGCTCGGTGACCCTTAGCAGACGAAACTTCTATTCAATGGTGTTGAGCCACTCGTCCGTCTGTAGTGGTTCCTCTGCCACCTTGAAGATAGGAGGCTTTGTATCTAGAAATTCCTTGAATGTACTATGCTGATTTGGCTCAGGCCCTTGTTGCTGTGGGTGGACACGAGTTGTGTTCTACGCGATGAGGTGCAGAGCTTCCTCCATTGTCCTTTGGCTCCCTAAGAATTGGGCAAAGAACTCCTGAGCGGATGGCGGCGGCGACGGTGGTAAGTCATCACCATTGCCATTATGGCTGCTACTAGCTCTTGCACAGGTGCGAGTCATCTGTGAAGTTGCAATAATAAGCGATTATTGGTTGATGTCAAAAGATTGCAGATGAATTTATAATCATGCCAAACTAAAATTACTAGAGACAATCTCAAATTCATACAATAAAAACAAAGGCATAATAGTTCATTCTCGCAACATGACACCACCAATTCGATCACTTATCGGACTCATAACATGTTAATATTCAAATCATGATCTCTGATAAATCAACTGGAATTTGCATTAGCGTTTAACCAAACGTGCGATAGTCATGCAAATAACAATATTACATGATAGTTCAATTCACCAACACCAAATTCAAACTACAGGCCCATTACATAACCAACGATGGTACATTAAGCACTTCCAGTAAGTACTAAGCGATCTAATCCTCATCATGATCACTATCGAGGTCAGAGATAGGATCATCTCCTTCCTCAGGCTCCACCTCTTCCTCTTCCTCGTCCTCATCTTCATCTTCTTCCATATTTGGACCATCTTCTTCCCCATCTAGGATTGGGTTTAGTAGGTTGTTCAAATAGTGCACTTCATGCTGAAGGTTTATCACTTGAAGTTGAGCCAGTGCAAGCTACTGACGTAAGCCCCTTTTGGCATAGTTCTAGGAGTTACTCATGTCGCGGTGCCTATCTCGTTCTATCCTTATTGCAGCAACATGGTTTTCTGCTGCATCTCGCTGGCGTCTAGAGGTGGACACCTCAGCATGGGCGGTATCCAACTGCTCCCATAGTCCTACAAGCAATGCTTGATCATTAGCTCTTGCTTCTTGGGCTGCTGCTCTCTACTGATCCACTTGCTCCATTTGGGCATGGAGAGTGCCCAAAGCTACATAGGCTTGGTCAGATTCCTATCGGGCTTTATTTGTGGCTTTCTTTTGCTTGCGCACACACTTCTTGAGCTTATGTTGTGCGGCTTTAGCTCTCATGAGCTTGTCTATGCAAGTGGTGTATGATTCTTGCCAAAAATCCCTAGTGTCCTGGCGTGCACAAAATAGCTTCATCACCGCAAACATTGCACTCATAGCAGGACTAGAGCTGTTTGCTCGCTCATTCCGATCTTGGATCAATGCATTTTGGTTGCGTTGTTCCCATATTGTGGTGGATGGATCCACCCAAGGAAACATACTCGCTGCACTGCTAGTAAGTGCATCTCCATGCTGCTAGCAGATTTGACTCAAAACCTCAAAGGCCACAACTTGGGTAGCCTCCCAAGAAGTTTTCCCTTCCGATTCTGCCTTCCACTCCTGCCAAAAGGGTGGTTGTGTGCAGGCTGGTATAGTTAGCCACACCTTGTACCATGGCTGTCCTTCCAAGTACTCTTCATTCCAATGATAAAGGGGTGGTTCATGGTACCCCGCAAAGTGCATAACTCTCCACAGTAGTGTAGGCGTTCCGAAAACCATTAGGAAATTCTCACATCCAGCTGGTGCTGCCATCTGCACCATCAACATGTACAACTTTGTGTGAGATAAGGCCATAACGGATAAGAGTTACATAACCGAGTAAGAAGTTTATAAGAGGAGGAACAATGTAATTATTTGAATGATAATTATCATGATGTATGCTCATTCCGTACGTCCTCACAAACTTAGGAAAAAATTATTTCTAACGACATATACGGTGGCATACATATGTTCTCTCGTATATAGCGTAACTAGTCGAGCTACATGTTTCGTTGTTAGTGTACCTGAATAAAAGCTTCATTTCAGCCCATCCCGTAATTAAATATGCAGAATGTAAATCTAAATACTTCCATATATATATACCCATATATATACTTCCATATCAAAGTTACCCGATAACAGTTTATACCCACAATTAAATACGCACCACATACACATGCAAGCATGCATACATAGCCGTACCAAAGCTAACTCTCCCCGACCGCATGCTCACATCTTGCGGTCATACCACTCATCAACTTACCTTGGCGTAGAGGCATTTGATCCATACATTACCATTTAAATGAATGGCATCCATACAATAACACGCCGTATGGACGACGAAAGTAAAACCCCCATGTTAGTACTTAAATAGCCACCTAATAGTCCTTAATTTGGGCATAAGGAAAGTGATCACTTGGCACACTTTAGATTTCAAATACATATTTATATAGCTATCTGTTGCTAGAAAAGGTTTTTGGAAAACAAAAACTTTTGTTTTAAATACACATGTGATAATTAACGTTGAATCTTGCTCTAATGCCAGCTGTCGTAGAACTGACCAATTTATAAGAGTACAAGTATAATGGCAGCCCGCAAGCGGTCGCACTGTCATACTTGAACCCATATAAACCCGGTAGTCCATCGAGTACCACGATGGGTCTCGATAAATGATTTACAACAACCGAGATTCAACATACATGTCACATATTACATAAAGTTCATAAATACATTTCCATCATCAGAGTATGAAACAAAGTTATTATAAACCAAGTTTAATGGATAATAGCGGAAGCAAATTAAGTTTGAAAGTAAGTTTCCAACATAGTTTAATACAGTGCCAACATATGATCATAGTCCACAAAAGCATGTAGAAGGATTAATAAAGAAGCCTGTCCAAGGCTTACTCCTCATCCACAGCGGGATAGAAGCAACTCTTGCAATAACCATGATATATAGTGCCATCTGCAATAATGGGAAATAAAACCCTAAGTATGGGAAGGTACTCAGCTAGACTTACCCATCATAAACTAGAAATAAAATGACTCCAAGGATCATGCAAGGCTATATAAGTGGATGTAGCTTGACAACATTTTGCATAAAAAGCAATTAACTAAATTATACCATAATAATTCTGTTATCAAGTTAATTATGAATATCCATCTCTAAATTAGCAACTACCCTATGCCAAATACGTGGTATACCATTTTAGTAGCATATAATAGTAACCATAGTAGGTATTGTAATTCCATATTCATTTGAACCCTCATGTTCCATAACATAGTTACTACGATGCTGGAGTTAGCCAAGTTTCTCACTATATGGGAGAGACGGCGATTTGAATCGATTTTAACTAGCTGGGAATTTATTCCTAACACAAACCCAGGTAGATCTGATCAACGAGCACCTTAGGTCACCTTTGGTGCAACTCAGGTCCACATTTTGCGGGTTCATACCACGCCGCACAATCGGGGACACCAAATGCTAGAATGTTCAGGCCTAGCCTGCCCTTGGGCTCAGTCTAGCTCCCTGCTAGGAGCGCACAACAGAATGGGGCCCAGCCTAAGTTGAGCTACTCGGCTTCATGGTCGGAATAAGTTATCCGACCAGCTAAGTGATAGGCGTGCGTTCAATATTGTCAGAAGTTCCAACAATGGTATAGTCCTTGATCGGCATAGACAGAATCATATGAGTCAACCTACACATAGACTCCACCCGGCCTCGATTTATATTACCACATGGTTCTTTTCCACGATAGCAAATATAGCCAACCGTGCTTTATTATCCACCTATATCTCGCAGGTGATAGAAAATCACCCAACTTCTACCGGTCTAAGCATGGCTAAGCATATATTCGATCCAGGACCTACATAGGTTTAATGACATATGTACTCAGGATAATAAATCTGTGACTTACCTAGCGTCTTATGCAATGACCAGTCCTTAACCAACACAAATAGGGAAAATAGTGTAACCAAGCTATGCCCCACGTCTACGGTGATACAACCTCTTACACCCACCAATACCCAAACCATATCCCTGCCCGGTCACCATTTTTCCTTTCCACCATTTATATTTTCCAAGTGATAATGATATAGTAACATATTTCCTATATCTCATGAGTGACAGGCAACCACTCGACTTCTATCGGAGTCCTATAGCATAGCAATCTACACGATCATGTCATACTAGTAAGACTCATAGAGTAAAGATATATATATGCAAGTGGATTTCATTCAACTCTTTAAAACTTAATACACAAATATAATTTAAACTGCAGAAAAATAGGGGTTATACATCGGGGCTTGCCTGGGTAAAATATAACCAAGAGTTAGTATTTGCATCATCAGATCATCCACCATTAACTGAATAGAAAGCCCATTGCATCATCTCTTGGAGAGAATACCATTACACCATCTGTAGATTCCCACTCATCCTTCACTTGATCCGTTGATCCATCATCGTACCTATATGACATGCAATGCAAGAAGTAATTAATCAACTGCAATCATGATTCGTAAAATATGATTTACGCCTCTCAAGTTAACGAGCTAGTTCTAACGATAACCGTACATACCTACATATCCATGTTGTCGAATCAAGCGTTACTTTCCGACCAAAGTTTTAGTTATACAAACCCAAGTTATTTCTTTATCCCATTCTATCAATTTAATCTTTATTTGAAATAGAACATCATCTATTTAGCATCTAATTATTCTAGAGCTCCAAAAATTACAGTGAGTACCTAATATTGCTAGGAGCCTACTGTAAAAATTTCAGATTCAATACTATTACTAATTTATCACAACAATTCCTACAAATTTATATTTGTACAATATTAAGTACCTTAAATTAATTATATCGCTCCCAAGAATATTATCATACTATGTGAAGAAAATATACTAATAGGTAGATAATGATTTTAGAAACTAAACAAAACTGGTTTCACCATTTTTGGACACCTACATAATTTTATTTTAAATTTACAATTTACCTTGCAAGCTAAATTAGAAACTACTCTACAATTTGAAAAGGTCATCGTCAATGAACTGGCCCAGCCACATGGTAGCCTAGTCGGCACCAGTCCAGCCCAGGCGAACGGCACGCGGTGGGCCAGAGCATAGCGCGCACATGTGGCCCAGCATAGGGGCGAGCTGCCCAGGTGTGAGTGACACTAGGCCAGCCCAACAACGTGGGAGCATGCCGTCCTAGGCGGGGCGCGGCGTGTGGCGCGAGCGGCCGAAGGTCGGCCTAGCATAGGTGAGCCTTAGGCGTGCTCGACCGATGGCCTAGGTAGCAGGCCGCAACGGCGTGGATGGCCCAGCAACTGGCCCACACGCAGCCTGCCCACAGAGGGCACACAAATACGCAAAAAGAACCCTGAGCTTACCTAAAATTAGCTAAGCCCCTATTAGCAAATCTATGAGTCTAGCACTTTTGCGAAATGAACCCAGTAAGACTCCTATTTGTGCTTGAGCCCCTTTTTCTACCTTAAAATAGAGCCGTGCAGAGGCAGGGGAGACTGACCGGCGGCGGTGCTGAACATGATGGCTCCCGGTGGCCTGACGTTGGTGGCCCGGCACAGTGGCACTTGACTTAGGTGAGGTTGCCGTAGGTGTAGGCCCCCAATAGGAGCGGCCTGGTGGACTTGGATTAGGACGAAGGTGGATGAGGTCCGGTGAAGCAGAGGAGCTTGGCATGGTAGCCATACGTGGGGATGATGCCTAGCGACCTGACCACGGGGAGGTGCGGTGAGGCAGTGCAGAAAAAATATGAGCTAGGCTATGGCTCCTGTGTGGGCCAAGGAGTAGCTCCTACATGACCACACATGCATGGAAGAGGCGGCTAGGCACGGGCACACCTGGCCATGGCAGCGGACCAAGGCGGAGGGGGAAGGACGGCGCTCGCGCGTGGTGTGGCGCTCTAGGCACAGCGGCTACGTAGCAGTGGCATGCGCATGTGAGGAGGAAAAAGTGTGGGCTAGGGCATAGCACGGTGACCCACGTGTGGTCATGGTAGGTAAGCCATCAACGGTGGTGGGAAGGTGTGCGTCCATGAGGCAACACAGCTACTATGGTACGGCAGGGTCAGTAGTGAGGCTTAGGCACATGGGCACGGAAGGAGCGCTCATGCGAGCCAAGGAGACGGCACACCGGTCATGGCAACACCAGTACTACATGTGGGGGAGCATGGCATGGGGCAATGCCATGGGCTACAGCATGAAGGTGTAGCTGTGAACCCTGAGACTACGTCGTGGTGCTGCAAAGTCGGAGCCCCGTCGCGGCTGTGGAGGCACACGTGCACTCGTGTGGTGGAGGGGCCGGCACTAGTGGGCGTGAGACATGGTGTGGCAGCACACGACCATAGTGAGATCATGGCGTAGGGCAGCGTAGCCAGCAGCGACTGCGGCCATGGGCGCGCGATGCGAGGAAGGGACGGGCGGCGCTGTCACAGCGATGGTGCTAGCATGTAGGGCAAGGGAGCAGATGCCTGGGTACCAAGCACCGAGGGGCAAATAAGCAAGGACCTAATGCCGCTGGATGGCTCGACTTGGCCACGGCGGTGCTGCGACAGAGAAAAAGGAAGGGGCAAGGGGACAAAGCGAGCAGCGGTTCAGCTGAACTTGGCAGACAAACAGATGTAGATGGGGGTAGACACCAAGAGAGTGAAATGGAGAAAAACAGTGTGACAACATTTGCATGGCTTGACCATCCTTGCCCATGAAGTACCATGATGAGATGAGTCAACTTAGCTAGATGTGAAGACAGACCTCGGTGCTACGACCTAAACAATAGCGTGACAGGATAACGAAGGCAGACCATGATTGAGCAATAGTGATGGCACATGTGCTGGAAGCCTAGTGAGTGGTAAACAGTGCATATAGAGTCACTGCGCTTAGTATGGTGGATGACACATCAATCGTCGGCAATCGCCACTTGTCATGCTGTTGATGTTGAAATAATAATAGTGAAGGCAGGGACAACGCGGCGTGACACAAATAAATCAGGTGACTAATTCAGAGCAGGGGAAAAACACCACCGTCGTACCAGCGAGGCAGGTGGGATGAGTGGCCAGCGACACTCTCATTTTTATTTCTATTTTGTTTTAAGTTTTAACCCGATTAACTTCCACCAATAATTATTTCACACAAAAGTTCATACTTCGCACTAACCCATAGAGACAAAATATTTAAGCGCTATTTAATTACTTTGCTCAATATAGTTTGCTAAAAATGGCATTTTAAACATAATCTCAATATTTAATTTTTAAAATCTGAGAAACTCATTCTAGAAATTTTTCTTTGGCCTAAATCCCGGTGCTAAATGAGCTCATAACACCAGGGGTGTTACATATTTCCCTATGACACTCAACAAAAGCTCCTCAAGATATCCAACAAGACCTCCATCATTGCTGTTAGAGAACTTAGGGAGAAACGTGACGCAGCCAAAGCAAAACAGAAAGGTGTTTCGGGTTCTCGCTCTCGCCATGGTGCTTCACCACCTGCTACTACTGCTCGCTCTTCTAGTGCCAAGCCCCTCTCTTCTTCCTCCTAGAGTAAGAAGCCAAGCAAATTCAAATTCCTCATGACATACATGTTTGGTCAGTACTGTGCTAGTGCTCAATGTGAGCACGATATGCAAGAGCACCTCTACCGGTTGGAATAGCACACAGAGATTGTGTCTTCTCCTCTACCACCATTTATGCCTCCTTGTGATCCGTTGGCTCTATATGATGAGGCATGTGTGGCATATGAAGCTGATGCGACTTCTCGCCCTCATGGCAAGGGCAAGGCGATGGAAGAAGACGAGGAATACATTGAGGACGATGATGATGATGATGATGGTAAGGACAGTGACCAAGATGAGGATGATGACTATGAGGATGAGTAGTTGGTTTTTCATGTGGCCTACCCCTTTTGGCACTTGTTGACAAAGGGGGAGTGTTAGACTTTGATTTCTCTTATAATAAGTTAGTTGGTCTTTTTGTTTTGGAACTTTAAAACCTTTAGCATGTATGAACCATGTCATGTGGTGGCAAGCTTGTGATGGACACCTATTTATATGTGTTTGTGATGAATGATTGTAGGACAAGTTATGGTTATCTTTTTTATCTCATTAGCTTATACTTGTCTCTACTTATGATGGTGAATGTTTTTTTGGATGGCCATGTGTTGCTTCAAATTATATTTTGAAATCTTGGCCATCATATTCTCTTTTACTTGTTATGTGAAATAACATGTCATATTGCATTTCTTTTCACACATATCTATTTGTTCACACACACTTTTTGCGCCCCATGGATTACAAAATTTAGGGGGAGCTTTTGTCTTGAGGTATGCAAATCATGTATAGATGATTCCAATTGATATTCAAATTCATGCATACATCAAGGGGGAGTTCTTCATAAATGTTAGGGTTCAAAAGCTTTAAATTCTTTCATTCTTATAAAAGCCTAAGTTGGTTGTCATTAATTACCAAAAAAGAGGAGATTGAAAGTGCATTTGCCCAATATGTGGGTTTTGGTATATTGATGACATCCAAATTAGGGACTAATGTGATCTTAATTAGATATGTCACAACTATTAGTTCTATGAAAGATTCAAAGAGTTGATAAAGATGAAATGGTATCCCTCAGTTCTTGAAGTTGAAAAGGTGGACGGACTCAAAACGCTCTCCAAAGGTTTTAATTTTGTTTTTGAGATTAGGATCCGCCGCACTATAAAGAGGGATGTAAATTTAGTTGGTCTAAGAAAGATAGAGTGCTCAATTATTAAAATAAAATCAAAAGAGAGACACTCTAGCACTCCACGAGCATGCAGATTATTTTTCTGTGACTGTCGGTGTCGAAAGTCCCAACATAAGCCAGAACTCTCGAGAGTCGAAAGTCATGACTCTTGCCAAAAGTTCTAACTCTGAGTCACTTAGCCTGCGTGGTAACTATGGACGTCGGAAGTCCCGGCACAAGCCAGGAGTCCTGGTACCTATGGTTCTAACTGACTGGCTGTCTGCGCTCTATCGGAAGTCCCAGACCTTATCGGGAGTCTCAACACCTGGAGCTTTACTAGTTTGTTTAACCGCGCACGTCGAAAGTCCCGACGTACGTCGGAAGTTCCGACCATCGGAAGTCTCGATGTTTGCTGGGAGTTCCGACATTGACTTGCACGCATGGACTTCTAACCCTTTGTAAACAATGTTTTCAGTTAACGTCAGAAGTCCTAAGATCTGCGTCGGAACTTTCGATGTAGATCTAAACGGTTATATTTTTAATTAGAGTATAAATACCTCTCTCTTCACTTCTAACCGTTATGGACTAATTTATAGCTGACCCACTTCGTGCTCAATAGCTCCTAAGCAACTAAAGCACCCCTCTCCTTTTCCTTTGCTCTAATCTTTGCTTCTCTTAGGGTTTTGAGTGAAAGAAGAGTGGATTAAGTGAGAGCATCACTTTAGCAAGCTTGAGCACTTAATTTCTTCGTTAAGCCTGTTGATTTTGCGTCTATTACTCTTGGGGCTTTGCCCCTAGCCGGCTATTCTTGCAGTTACATGGTATGGAAATTCAAAAAGAAATTGCACCATTTTTTAGAACTAAAACAAAAGCATAGAAAAACTTTGAGAGTTCATCTACTATTTATTTCAGAAAAAGCATCTTCATGAATTAATTGTCTATATAAATTTCAAAATTATTCACCAATTAAATATAAAAAATTGGAATGTGAGTCACGTAGGGGGTTTAAAAAATAGAGAATCCATGAATATTTTATTTACTGCAAGACACAAGATTTTCAGAATCTGCTATACAATTCAATTTTCATGTATACTTTCTTCAGGAAAAAAATTATATTATAATCATAATAGCCATCCATCCAGGCTGTGCACCCGTCTGAAACCTTTTCCTTTTTGCTTTCTCTGTTCCCCTTCTCTACTTCCCTTTACTAGTCTCTCCGTTCGGTGGAGCAAGTACAACTCGGCAACGTGTCTTCATGCGAGGAGCCAAGCAGTGGGTCTTGACTCATGAGTGCTCGTGCAAGCACGGATGCTCACGTGTGAGCGGGCATCTTCTTGCATACAGGTACTACCTTCTGCAGGTCGTGTACGAGCGTGCAGCAGCCAGAAAATGAGTCGTGTGCGGGCGACAGTGTTCGGTCACTACCAAAAACAACAGATTTGCTCGGTGCCAAAATATTTGTCGAGTGTATTTCATCGAATACTCGACAAAAAATATATTTACCAAGTGCTACAGAAACCACACTCGGTGAAACAATGGCACTCGGCATACCAAACTCTTTACCGAGTGCTAAAAAACCACTCGACGAACTAGAAAAAACACTCGGCAAAACAGAGACACTCGACAAAAACCGTCATGTGGATATCCGTCAGTTAGTGTGCCGACCATTAAGAGTTAGCTGAGGATCCGTTAGTGGCACTCGGCAAAGAAGTAAATTTGCCGAGAGTTTTTCTTTAGCACTCGGCAAAGAAATAATTTTGTCGAGTGTTTTTTTAGCACTCGACAAATAAATAAGTTTTTTTCTCTTCTAACCTTGAAACTTTTTCTACTCTCCACATACAACATGTGGTACTCCATGTTAATATTTGGTATATTTCTGGATCTGTTTGCTATATTTAATTAGTTTATTGAATTTTAAGGAATTTTTTGGTATAATTCAAATTTGAACTGCAAGTGATTCAAATAATAGAATAAAATAAGTAGAAAAATGATATTCATGTTGTTGAGTCTGGTGTGAGGACTTACTCGGGAAATGAAAAGAAATTTTGAACATCTTA
Source organism: Miscanthus floridulus (assembly GCF_019320115.1). Taxonomy (NCBI): domain Eukaryota; kingdom Viridiplantae; phylum Streptophyta; class Magnoliopsida; order Poales; family Poaceae; genus Miscanthus; species Miscanthus floridulus. The sequence goes on along the minus strand of NC_089580.1, from coordinate 47,078,011 downwards.
TTCAAGAAACACGACCATGAACGTGTGGCCGAATGGTTTATCATTTTAAAAAAACAACCAAAGTCTGAAAATCACGAGATTTGCTAAGATCTCATGATATCATACGTGGAGGTCGTGGTAAAAATTGAGAAGGTTTTGTAGAATCTGTCATGTATGATGTTTACAAACCAACGTATCTCAGACGAAGAATCGTAGTAATGAGAAAGATTCGGTAGGATTTGGAGTCAAAGTGATGATCGAATTAGGGTTTGACTTCAAAACTTTTTTATATAGACAACAAAGAACATAGATTGATTCATGTGAAATTTTGGTAAATTTTCAAATCCGTTTGATAATTTTAATTTATATAGTGCAATTATAGGAGTTTAATTGATATAGATTGAATTTGAGCTATAACTGGATGAAATAATAAGTTTTTTTTCTCTTCTAATCTTGAAACTTTTTCTAGTCTCCACATACAACATGTGGTACTCGATGTTAAGATTTGGTATATTTCTAGATCTATTTGCTATATTTAATTAATTTATTGAATTCCAAAGAATTTTTTGGTATAAGTCAAATTTGAACTGCAAGTGATTCAAATAATAGAATAAAATAGGTAGAAAAATAATATTCATGTTATTGAGTCCAGTGTGAGGCCTTACCTGGGAATTGAAAAGAAATTTCAAATATCTTGTTTAGGAAACATGACCACGAACGTGTGGTCGAATGGTTTTTAAATTCTAAAAAAGCAAATGAAGTCTGAAAATCATGAGATTTGTCAAGATCTCATGACTGCATACATGGAGGCTGTGGTGAAAAATCGAGAAGGTTTTGCATAATCTTTCTAGTACGATGTTTATAAACCAAAGTATCTCAGAAGAACAATCACAGTGTTGAGAAAGATTCGGTAGAATTTGGAGTCAAAGTGATGGTCAAATTGGGGTTTGACTTCAAAATTTTTTATATAGGCAACAAAGGACATAGATTAATTTATGTGAAATTTTGGTAATTTTTTGGATCTATTTCATAATTTTAATTTATATAGTGCAATTATAGGATTTTAATTAATATAGATTGAATTTGAGCTATAACCGCATGAAATAATAAGATTTTTTCTCTTCTAACCTTGAAACTTTTTCTACTCTCCACACACAACATGTGGTACTCCATATTAAGATTTGGTATATTTCTAGACCTGTTTGCTATATTTAATTATTTTATTAAATTTCAAAGAATTTTTTTGGTATAAGTTAAATTTGAACTGTAAGTGATTCAAATAATAAAATAAAATGAGTAGAAAATGATATTCATGTTATTGAGTCCACTGTGAGGCCTCACCCAGGAATTGAAAAGTAATTTTGAACATCTTGTTAAGGAAACACGACCATGAACGTGTGGCCGAATAGTTTTTAAATTCTAAAAAAGCAAACGAAGTCTAAAAATCATGTGATTTGCCAAGATCTCATGATATCATACGTGGAGGCCATGATAAAAATCAAGAAGGTTTTGCAGAATCTATCATGTATGATGTTTACAAACCAACGTATCTTAGATGAAGAATTTTAGTATTGAGAATGATTTGGCACGATTTGGAGTGAAAGTGACGGACGAATTAGGGTTTGACTTCAAAACTTTTTTGTATAGACAATAGAGAACATAGACAGATTCATGTGAAATTTTGATAATTTTTCAGATTTGTTTGATAATTTTAATTTATATAGTGCAATTATAGGATTTTAATTGATATAGATTGAATTTGAGCTATAACTGGATAAAATAATAAGTTTTTTCTCTTCTAACCTTGAAATTTTTTCTACTCTCCATATACAACATGTGGTACTCGATGTTAAGATTTGGTATATTTCTAGATCTATTTGCTATATTTAATTAATTTATTGAATTCTAAGTAATTTTTTGGTATAAGTCAAATTCAAACTGCAAGTGATTCAAATAATAGAATAAAATGAGTAGAAAAATAATATTCATGTTATTGAGTTCAGTGTGAGGCCTTACCTAGAAAATGAAAAGAAATTTCTAACATCTTATTTAGGAAACACGACCACGAACGTGTGGCTGAATGGTTTTTAAATTCTAAAAAAAACAAATGAAGTCTGAAAATCATGTGATTTGTCAAGATCTCATGATATCATACATGGAGGTTATGGTGAAAATTGAGAAGGTTTTGCATAATCTTTCGCATATGATATTTACAAACCAAAGTATCTCTGAAGAAGAATCACAGCGTTGAGAAGGATTCGGTAGGATTTAGAGTTAAAGTGATGGTCGAATTAGGGTTTGACTTCAAAATTTTTTTGTATAGGTAATAGAGAAGATAGATTAATTTATGTGAAATTTTGGTAATTTTTTGGATCTGTTTCATAATTTTAATTTGTATAGTGCAATTATAGGATTTTAATTGATATAGATTGAATTTAAGCTATAACAGCATGAAATAATAAGTTTTTTCTCTTTTAACCTTGAAACTTTTTCTACTCTCCACACACAACATGTGATACTCCATATTAAGATTTAGTATATTTCTAGATCTGTTTACTATATTTAACTAATTTATTGAATTTCAAGGAATTTTTTTGTATAAGTCAAATTTGAACTACAAGTGATTTAAATAATAGAATAAAATGAGTAGAAAAATAATATTCATATTATTGAGTCCAGTGTGAGGCCTTACCTAGGAATTGAAAAGAAATTTTAAACATCTTGTTAAGGAAACACGGCCATGAACATGTGGCCAAATAGTTTTTAAATTCTAAAAAAGCAAACAAAGTCTAAAAATCATAAGATTTATCAAGATCTCATGATATAATACATAGAGGCTATGGTAAAAAATCAAGAAGGTTTCACAGAATCTGTCATGTATGATGTTTACAAACCAAAGTATCTCAGATGAAGAATCATAGCATTGAGAATGATTCGGTAGGATTTGGAGTCAAAGTGACAGTCAAATTGGGGTTTGACTTCAAAAAAATTTTTGTATAGATAATAGAGAACATAAATTGATTCATGTGAAATTTTGGTAATTTTTTGGATCCGTTTAATAATTTTAATTTATATAGTTCAATTATAGGATTTTCATTGATATAGATTGTATTTGAGCTATAACTGCATGAAATAATAAGTTTTTTTTTCTCTTCTAACCTTGAAATTTTTTTTACCCTCCACAAACAACATGTGGTACTCCATATTAAGATTTGATATATTTTTGGATCTATTTGCTATATTTAATTAATTTATTGAATTTTAAGGAATTTTTTGGTATAAGTCAAATTTGAATTGCAAGTGATTCAAATAATAGAATAAAATGAGTAAAAAATGATATTTATGTTATTGAGTCTAGTGTGAGGCCTTACCCAGGAAATAAAAAGAAATTTCAAACATCCTGTTTAGGAAACACAACCATGAACGTGTGGCCGAATAATTTTTAAATTCTAAAAAAAGCTAACGTAGTCTGACAATCATGAGATTTGTCATGATCTCAAGATATCATACATGGAGGCTATGGTAAAAAATTGAGAAAGTTTTACACAATCTTTCATGTACGATATTTACAAACTGAAGTATCTCAAAATAAGAATCATAGCATTGAGAAGGATTCGGTAGGATTTGGATTCAAAGTGACAGTCAAATTAGGGTTTGACTTCCAAACTTTTTTGTATAGGTAATAGAGAACATAGATTGATTCATGTGAAATTTTAGTAAATTTTTTGATCCTTTTGATAATTTTATTTTATTAAGTGCAATTATAGGATTTTAATTGATATAGATTGAATTTGAGCTATAACTGCATGAAATAATAAGTTTTTTTCTCTTTTGACCTTAAAATTTTTTCTACTCTCCACATACAATATGTGGTACTCCATGTTAAGATTTGATATATTTTTAGATCTGTTTGCTATATTTAATTAATTTATTGAATTTTAAGGAATTTTTTGGTATAAGTAAAATTTGAACTGCAAGTGATTCAAATAATAGAATAAAATGAGTAGAAAAATGATATTCATGTTATTGAGTTCAGTGTGAGGCCTTACCTGGGAAATGAAAAGAAATTTCAAACATCTTGTTCAGGAAACACGACCACGAACGTGTGGCCGAATGATTTTTAAATTCTAAAAAAAGCAAACGAAGTTTGAAAATCATGAGATTTGTAAAGATCTCATGATATCATACGTGGAGTCTTTGGTAAAAATTAAGAAGTTTTCACATAATCTGTCACGTACGATGTTTCACTACTAGAAACTTAAAATCTCCTATCGGTTAAAAACAAATCGATAGGGAAATTGTATATTTCTATCGGTTACCTATGAACCGACAAAAAATAATAAAACCGACAGAAGAAATATAATTTTACAATCAGTTTTCCAGCCACCGACAAAAAAATATACAGTTTTTCTGTGTGTTTTGGTGACACCGATGGAAAAATTTATTTTGACGAGTGCTGGAGAACAAAACGTGACGCCAACTTGGGCCTAGGCTACGTTGGCCTTTAAGCTGGCCCAACAACGGGTGGGTTATGCCGTAGACATATAAAAGCGGTGCCCCAAACCCTAGCTCCACACTCTGTCTCTCTTCCTCTCCCACCCGTTCACCACCTCCTGCACTTCGTGTGACCATGACAACGAGAGATCCAGTTCTCGGCTCGCTCGCCCCACAATGGCATGACCCCTAAGCAGTGGCACCTCCTTTGGTCACCAAGCTATGGCACCTCCTCTTATCACCATGCAGCAGTGCCCTCCCCATAGGCCCCCAAGTGGTGGCGCATAAGGCTGGGGCGGCGACAGTGGTGGATATGACTCCCTCATGCGGCCCCAAGCAGTAGCATCCCTAATAAGAGTGGTGTCCCTAGTATGAGCGGTGATGATCCTGCTACCTTGTGGCCCCAAGTAGTAGCGGCGCCCCCACCCTTGGATCTGACTCCGACGATGGCAGATCGGGCACTCTCACCTCGTCTCCACCTCGTTTTGGGGCTACGGTGGTGGATCTGGCTACCTCACGTGTTCTCCATGTTCCTGGTCAAGCCAACACTAGCTCCATGCTCAAGGAATGTTATGGTGCCATGCATCCAGTAGCTCCTTTCCGGTTGTCCGACGTTGGCTTTTCATGCTGCAGGTTATAAATCTTGTCTCTCCCAATCTCATCTCTAATTTTTTGTATGCATATATCCACACAAAAACCAGCCAAAAACCTCTTGATTTTTGTAGTATTATGAAATATATATTTGTATATCTCCACATAGAAACCAGCTAGAAACAAGATCCTTCTCCACTCTAAACTAAAAATCAATCTAGCTAATAGATTAATGCAATGCAAACACAGTTGTAGCATGAATGTATGTGTTGTCATTTATTCTCATAATTTATTGGCCTGATGAGTTACTGAGTCCTGATTGTGTATTCAACATAATACTATGTGTGGCTATCAAAGTTGTTTTTTCTTTCTCCAGCCTATGCATAATTTTATGTTCTATAGGGAGAAGTAAGGAACTAAAAAACTTGAATTATACTGAGTGGTGTAAAGGTATACTTGATAATACTATCAACACACTACAGTCTCTCCCATCAACCTAGTTTTTATACTATAAGCAACATATGTTTCATGCAATAGGTGTTTTAGATTTTGGTAAATTAGCATTGGTGTTTTCTGTTTGGTCCGTATGAAGGAATTGGAAAGTCCAACCTTTGACATGCTATCTTTGACATATCATACATTTGTATTACTGGTAAGAGACAACCAAAATGAGCTTTCTAAGGCATGTATTTGTTCTATGCAGTGGATCTTCACTATATACTGAATCAGGGCAAATAAGAGCAACAACAAAAAATTCTACATATGGGCCTAAATTTGTCCAAGCCGCTATCTGTTGATAAAAAAGTAAGTTAACTGGACAGCCAGACTCTTTCTTTAATTTATCTAGCTATGTCTTTGCATAGTCCAAAGCATTTCAATCAAACATATACCTAGTTAAGAATACTCATCTATAATTTTTTTCAGATTGAGAAATAGAAAACTTTAGAGAGTTAATTAAGTTCCTTTTTTCTATCTCTATGGAGACAAATGAATAAGCTTAGACCAAATTGGATATGGAAATCTCTTTCAATCCTTAATGAGTTGGTCTCACATGTGTTGTAAAATAGAGGAACTGCCCCACCCATGACACAACTCACAACAGCCTAGCATAATCTAGGGACTGATTTCCTGTAGGTAGCTGTCTTGCTAGTGTTCCATGTTCCCCTCACTTTTAGTCTGCTGCTAAACTAGAGATTGAATCCCTTTACTGAATTCAGAACTGGTAAAATAGTTCTTGACAAATTCCACCCTTTTGTATGTTCCTTTATTTGCTGCATAAGTGAACTCTGCATCCTCACAACTTGCAGCAGCAGCAGCAGTGCAACCAATTGTGAGTACAGCTAGCCTAACTTATTATATTTTCTATAAAATGCATGGTAGCTTTTCTCTAGTTTACCTAGTTGGCTGATTAGCTTCTCCCAATTTTTTTGCATTTGGTCAACTATATGACTATAATTTTGATGTGGTATTCAAAATGGCAACATGCAGTCCACCAGTGAGGAAGTGGCCTTATCTTGATTCTTGCGTAGCTACTGGACTTAAATTGAATTAATTGAGTACTTCTAATGGTAAGGTAGATATTTGCATTGGTTCAATTCCTATGGGCCGAGACTCAGTTGATATCACTCCAGATTTCTCCTGTCAACTGATTTTTGAACCAATGTGTTGTCATGCACTTATACTTACTACCTAATTTTCATAGATCTGATTCCCTAAAATAGGTAGCACTGTTCTGTTCTCACATGACTTGATATCAACATATATTTTTCTAATATTATTGAGTGGCATTGATGACAAATGGGAATTGTATGATTTTTTCCTTATGAATGAATAAATATTAAATGAAATAATAAGATTAGCATTTTTAAGACGTCTTCTGTAAGACTGTAATATTGCTTGATGATAAATTTTGTGAGCATTATGTGAAATTAGTGATTTGTTCTGAATGTATGTTTTGATAGATCTATGGTACAACTACAAGTACACCTTAGGATAGACAATTGGTGGTACATTTTTGTTTATGTATGGCTAATTGGTAGTACATGCTGAAGGCAAATAATCTCTTTGCTTCTATCTAGAATGTGTTTACCTACTGGCTGTTGTTAGCATCTAGAAGATTACTACTACTACCTATAGCAATCTAACTAATATTTCTCTTCATATATGTATAGGCCACTGGTTTTTCTCATGTTGGCTCAGAATCAACCAATGATGATAATGCCACATATGGCCACGATGAAGACAATCTCAATGCCACATACAGAGCTGCATTGGAAACACTGAACCAAAACCATGCATGAAAGTGGGAGTCATCACAAATAGATAATGCCATTTTGTGTTTGTAGAAGCTATTGGTAGTTGCCACTTCTAACCTTTAGATAGTAAAGGTGCAGCCAATAAGTTGATGCTAGTTTTTAGGAAAGACAATCAACTAGTTGATGCTTTTATGAAATTATTATTTATGTAGCTATGGATGCAAGACCTATGTACATCTTAATTATATAGCTATGGATGCAAGACCTATGGGCATCTTAATTTATGGCTATTGATGCCAACCGTGGGCATCTAATCTATATGTATGGCATATGGATGAAGACAAATTGATACAATATATTTGTGTTCTAGTTGAAAACCTTATAGAATCAGATGTCATGCTTGCGCATATACTGTTATCATGAATGTCGTATGAAATTATAAATAAATGACTGGAATTATTTCCTATCGACATGTTATGATTATACTATCGGGAGAGGATGACAGGAAAACTGTAATTCTCCTGTCGCGGCTCCGTCGATAGAAAAACCAATATTTCCTATCGGTATGAGTTTATTTTTCCTGTCGTCATTTATCGACAAAAGCAAAATTCTAGACTCGGCGACCCACAATTTTCCTATCGACGCCCACCGATAAGAAAAATAGTAAACTGATAGTAAAATAATACAACCAAGGGGAAAAAGTAATTTTTCTATCGCTTTAGTTCTATCGGAATTTTTTTGTCGGTATACCGATAGCAAAATTATTTTTAATTTTTCTTGTTGGTTTTTTGCTTTTTTCTATCGGTTTTTTATCGATGGGAAATTTTTGGTTTCCAGTAGTGTTTACAAACCGAAGTATCTCAGAAAAAGAATCGTAGCGTTGAGAAGGATTCGGTAGGATTTTGAGTCAAAGTGACGGTCGAATTGGGGTTTGACTTCAAAACTTTTTTATATAGGCAATAGAGAACATAGATTGATTCATGTGAAATTTTGGTAATTTTTTGATCCGTTTGATAATTTTAATTTATTAAGTGCAATTATAGGATTTTAATTGATATAGATTGAATTTAAGCTATAACTGCATGAAATAATAAGTTTTTTCTCTTCTAACCTTAAAACTTTTTCTACTCTCCACATACAACATGTTGTACTCCATGTTAAGATTTGGTATATTTCTAGATCTGTTTGTTATATTTAATTAACTTATTGAATTTTAAGGAATTTTTTTGATATAAGTCAAATTTGAACTCCAAGTGATTCAAATAATAAAATAAAATGAGTAGAAAATGATATTCATGTTATTGAGTCCAGTGTGAGGCCTTACCCAGGAATTGAAAAGAAATTTCGAACATCTTATTCACAAAACACGACCACGAACGTGAGGCTGAATGTTTTTAAATTCTAAAAAAAGCAAATGAAGTCTAAAAATCATGAGATTTGTCAAGATCTCATGATATCATATGTGGAGGCCATGGTAAAAAATCTAGAAGGTTTCACAAAATCTGTCATGTATGATGTTTACAAACCGAAGTATTTGAGAAAAATCATAGCGTTGAGAAAGATTCGGTAGGATTTAGAGTCAAAGTGACGGTTGAATTAGGGTTTGACTTTAAAACTTTTTTGTATAGGCAATAGAGAACATAGATTGATTCATGTGAAATTTTGGTAATTTTTTGAATCCGTTTGATAATTTAAATTTGTATAGTGCAATTATAGGATTTCAATTGATATAGATTGAATTTGAGTTATAACTGCATGAAATAATAAGTTTTTTCTCTTCTAACCTTGAAACTTTTTCTACTCTCCACATATAACATGTGGTACTCCATGTTAAGATTTGGTATATTTCTGGATCTATTTGCTATATTTAATTAATTTATTGAATTTCAAGGAATTTTTTGGTATAAGACAATTTGAACTGCAAGTGATTTAAATAATAGAATAAAATGAGTAGAAAAAAAGATATTCATGTTATTAAGTCTGGTGTGAGGCCTAACTCGGGAAATAAAAAGAAATTTTAAACATCTTGTTTAGGAAACACGACCACAAACGTGTGGCCGGATGGTTTTTAAATTCTAAAAAAGCAAACAAAGTCTAAAAATCTTGAGATTTGTTAAGATCTCATGATATCATACGTGGAGGCCATAGTAAAAAGCAAGAAGGTTTCGCACAATCTATCATGTATGATGTTTATAAACTGAAGTATCTCACAAGAAAAATCAAAGCGTTGAGAAGGATTCGGTAGGATTTAGAGTCAAAGTGACGGTCGAATTGAGGTTTGGCTTCAAAACTTTTTTGTATAGGCAATAGAGAACATAGATTGATTCATGTAAAATTTGGTAATTTTTTAGATCTATTTGATAATTTTAATTTATTAAGTGCAATTATAAGATTTAATTGATATAGATTGAATTTGAGTTATAACTGCACGAAATAATAGTTTTTTATGAGCTTGAAACTTTTTCTACTCTCCACATACAACATGTGGTACTTCATGTTAAGATTTAGTATATTTCTAGATCTGTTTGCTATATTTAACTAATTTATTAAATTTTAAGGAATTTTTTAGTATAAGTCAAATTTGAACTACAAGTGATTTAAATAATAGAATAAAATGAGTAGAAAAATGATATTTATATTATTGAGTCTGGTGTGAGGCCTTACCCAGGAAATGAAAAGAAATTTCGAACATCTTATTCAAGAAACATGACCACGAACCTGTGGCTGAATTATTTTTGAATTTAAAAAAGGCAAACAAAGTCTAAAAATCATGAGATTTGTTAAGATCTCATGATATCATACGTGGAGGCCATGGTAAAAAATCAAGAAGGTTTCACATAATCTTTCACATACGATGTTTATAAATCGAAGTATCTCATAAAAAGAATCGTAGCATTAAGAAGGATTCGATAGGATTTGTAGTCAAAGTGATGGTTGAATTAGGGTTTAACTTCAAAACTTTTTTGTATAGACAATAGAGAACATAGATTGATTCATATGAAATTTTGGTAATTTTTTAGATCCGTTTGATAATTTTAGCTTATTAAGTGCAATTATAGGATTTTAATTGATATAGATTGAATTTGAGCTATAACTGCATAAAATAATAAGTTTTTTTCTCTTCTGACCTTGAAACTTTTTCTACTCTCCATATACAACATTGGTGTTGGCATGAAATTCACATATCTAGTGTACTACTCAGTGTACAACAACATATTTAGGGTAGAACATAAACTTCTAGTTTTAGGTTAAGTATTCAATACTTAGTTTTAGGATTGTACTATTTTTTAGCTAAATTGATCCTTCTAAGATCACTTAATATGCCAGTATAGTCCAATTGTTCATGTGTTTTTAGGAAATTTATTTTCCCTTGTACCTATATAGTAGTAGTGCATAAAGAACTATAACCTTTATGGTTAATGAATGCTTCTTTGTGGATAAAATTAATGCAAAAATTATTTAGATAGGCAAAAATAGGCAATTATTTATATGTGAAGAGTATAAATCTAATTCATTCCATGCAAGATTAACATATATTACTATAAGTAAAAATGCAACTAAGAACTTCATATTAGTCTTCAAACTAATAAAGTAATCATTAACTCTTTTTCGAGTTTACATAATCCACTTAATTCAACGGAAATTAAAACTTAAAGCACCACCACCGCTACTATCAATACTTTAGGATATGAATTTCAAAAGCAACAAATCTATAAGCACATGATTTAAGTTCTTTAAGAGAAACTTTAAATATTCTAATTTCTATCCATTCTTACATGTCTTAGCTTCAATGCTTAACATTTAGCAGCTTCATACTTGCTCAATCCTTCTAGGAGTATAATATATGCAAGTCACATATCCTGATTTATAGAGCTATCTAAAAATTCTGACTCAATTTCTACTTGATATTGAGTAATTATCTAGATGATATTGGATACATCTAGTACTTCAATGCTCTTGATCTTCTATTTCAAGAAACATTTTTTCTAGAATTAGACAAATTCGTCTTTACCATCTCGTCTTCTATGACTTTTAACACAAAGCTTCAAGCTAATTGTACTTGTTTATATAGTAGCATTTATATCCCATATGGTCATATAAGCTAGAAAATTTAATTTCCAATATTTCTAGCATTATGCAATCATCATAATATAGGATATCTTCTAGAATATCTTATGCAGTGAGTTCCATAAGACCTTTAGGATTTAGCTTAGTCACATACTCATTCTTTGAGAGTAATACCAGGAATTACTATGCTTAAGATCTACTTCACTTCAGTGATAGTAGAATATCCTACTAGGATTTAGTAAATAGCCATGCTATATAATTCCGTTATTTAGGACAAGTCCAGAATATTCCTTCTTGATGAAGGTATGCATATATTATTATTACTAGAATCATCATGTGCATATGAGTTTACTATATGTAAACAAGTGGCAAAGTGCAAAAAGATAGTGGATGGTTATATAAAATACTCTTAGAAGTATCCTAGCATTTTTTAGGATTGTGGTATACGCAAATTTTTAGAATTAATACCAACCATTCATTCATCCAAAAAATTCATTATACTAGGAAAAACAAATATGGGCCTCTTAAAGTTGATAAGTCTAAGGTCTACAGGATTTAGAGAGTTCATGCATCTTATACCATGTTATTATTGTAATCATTCAAGATATATTCTTGCAGTTATAAGGTATGGAAATTCAAAAAGAAATTGCACCATTTTTCAGAACTAAAACAAAAGCGCAGAAAAACATTAAGAGTTCATCTACTATTTAATTCAAAAAAAGCATCTTCAGGAATTAATTATCTATATAAATTTCAGAATTATTCACCGATTAAATATAAAAAAATGGAATGTGAGTCACGTAGGGGGCTTCAAAAATAGAGAATCCATGAATATTTCATTTACTGCAAAACATAAGATTTTTAGAATCTGCTATACAATTCAATTTTCGTGTGTACTTCTTCAGGAAAAAAATTATATTATAATCATAATAGCCATCCATCTAGGCTGTGCACCCGGCTGAAACCTTTTCCTTTTTGGTTTCTCTTTTCCCCTTCTCTACTTCCCTTTACTAGTCTCTCCGTTCGATGGAGCCAGTACAACTCGGCAACGCGTCTTCGTGCGAGGAGCCAAGCGGTGGGTCTTGACTCGTGAGTGCTCATGCAAGCACGGATGCTCGCGTGCGAGCGGGCATCTTCTTGCATACAGGTACTGCCTTCTGCAGGTCGCGTACGAGCGTGCAACAGCCAGAAAATGAGTTATGTGCGGGCCAGTGGCCTTCGGTCACTATCGAAAACAGCAGATTTGCTGAGTGCTAAAATATTTGTCGAGTGCATTTCATCAGTTACTCGACAAAAAAGTGGTTTATCGAGTGCTGTAGAAAACACACTCGGCAAAATAATGGCACTCGGCAAAAAAGTTGTTTACTGAGTGCTAAAAAAAGACCACTCGGCAAAACAGAGACACTCGGTAAAAAACCATCACGTGGATATCCGTCAGTTAGTGTGCCGACCGTTAGAAGTTAGTCAAGGGTCCGTTAGTGGCACTCGACGAAGAAGTAAGTTTGTCGAGAGTTTTTCTTTAGCACTCGGCAAAGAAATAATTTTGCTGAGTGTTTTTTAGCACTCGACAAATAAATAAGTTTTTTTCTCTTCTAACTTTGAAACTTTTTCTACTCTCCACATACAACATGTGGTACTCCATGTTAAGATTTCATATATTTCTAGATCTGTTTGCTGTATTTAATTAATTTATTGAATTTCAAAGAATTTTTTTTGGTATAAGTCAAATTTGAACTGCAAGTGATTCAAATAATAGAATAAAATAAGTAGAAAAATGATATTCATGTTATTGAGTCCGGTGTGATGCCTTACCCGAGAAATAAAAAGAAATTTCAAACATCTTGTTCAGGAAACATGACCACGAACGTGTGGCCAAATGATTTTTAAATTCTAAAAAAAAGCAAACGAAGTCTAAAAATCATGAGATTTGTCAAGATCTCATGATATCATACGTGGAGGTTACGGTAAAAATTTGAGAAGGTTTTGCACAATCTGTCACGTATGATGTTTACAAACTAAAGTATCTCAGAAGAAGAATCATAGCGTTGAGAAGGATTCAGTAGGATTTGGAGTCAAAGTGACGGTCGAATTGGGGTTTAACTTTAAAACTTTTTTGTATAGGCAATAGAGAACATAGACTGATTCATATGAAATTTTGGTAAATTTTTAGATCTGTTTGATAATTTTAATTTATTAACTGCAATTATAGGATTTTAATTGATATAAATTGAATTTGAGCTATAACTGCATGAAATAATGGAATAATATTCATAGAGAAAATCAAATATGCATTTTTGAGTGAATTTGACAAGGTATTTTTAAAGTGCATCGGAACAAATTTAGTAAAACACGTTATGGAAAATAAGGAGAAGAATAGGTTTGCCGAGTGCCCCTGATTTGGCACTCGGCAAACCGTATAGTTGTCGAGTGTCATATAAGGGACATTCGGCAAAGTCTATTACTGGCCCCACCACGCATAGTTTTCTAGCGTATGTCAAGTGCCTGCGATCTAGCACTCGGCAAAGTCCCTTATCGGCCCCACCAGGCATAGTTCTAGCATATGCCGAGTGCCCGTGATCTAGCACTCAGCAAAGTTTAGGTTTGTAAGTTGCTAGATCTGGGCACTTGGCAAACCATTTTGATTTATTGTGGGATGACCACCCTCGCACCTCACACACACGCACGCGACGCACATAGTACACACACTACCACCGTCGCCACGGGAGCCCACCGTTGCTGCCTATGCGCCCATCGCTGCCCCAGAAGCTCGCCGCCATCGCCCGTGCGCCCACACCCCATCGTCGTCGCTTGCCCCACTATCACTGCTGCCCCCTCTAGCTTTGCGCGCGCCCGGCGACCGGCACCCCCCGTTGGCCAGCGCCCGGTGCCCTCTCTTGATGGCTGATGCCCCCTTTGGCCCCCGTGTGACGCCCCCTCTCGGCCCTCGGTGCCGCCCTCCTACTGCCAAGCCCACGGGCGCCCCTACCCCCCGGCAGCCACTGCCCTCCCGCCACCGCTAGGACAACGCTGGTATGAACAAGGCATCATCCAGTGGCACATCCCTCAACACCAAGTGGCTCAACAATGATACTGAGAATCTTATCCATGAGCAATCATAATCCTGGACCATCTTATGCATTAACAAATTATCAGGATGCTTATTTTCTAATCCATTGAGGGACTATCACCTTGGATATATGATAAATTAATTAGGATCGAGGTTCAGTAACAATATTTTTATCACGTGAGCATCTTGCATGAGTGATAATCTACTTATAATAGTAACTCAAAAGGCTTGTTAGGGCATGCGGTACTTTTGTGATATGTAGACATGGGATTAATGTGTATGAGCTTCAATGCCATAGTATCAATGTAATGCTGACATGCTTATAATTTTTTGTTGGTGGTGCTAATGGCTTACTATGTTATGTTAGTAGACATAATATTTTTAGCCTTAAAGTGCAATCTGTATAGTACGATTCTAGTGTAATTGAAATTTACAAAGTGTATCAAAAGCCTTAAAGTACGATTCTAGTCTGAGTGCCACAATGCAAAGTTTTGGTCTTTGTTGCTGGGGTGTAATACTTATTTGGCTAAGGGAATATGTGATTCTTGTTGAGACCTATTTGAAAATTGTCCTGTGAGTTTTCTTTAGTCCAATGGCTATGGTAATGATGAAATGGGAGCAATGCAATGCACCTTATTTTTTAGGTTTGAGTCATGATTTGTTCCAAGGCTCTAGGATGCTCGCACTTTCATGTAAACTCTGTTAGCTCTGCAATAAGTTGTTTTAGCATTATTTCTTGGACTCTATATGTGGTTGTCGACCATCGTACTATTGGTTTGTTGTAGGTTTTGGTTACCTCACCGTGCAGGGCAGGTGCTGCCAAAATTTACAATTGACACTTATTATGTTAATTTGTTGCAGGAGAGGCTATTGCAAAGATCATTCCCCATCATCCTCGACTTGTCACTTTGCAGGATAGCAAGATGAGGTATCTTACACCCCTCTTTCTATATCATGTTTGTATATCACGTAACATAGCTAGGCATCTCCTGTTTAAAAGAGATATGGTTGGAAATATATAGATCTTTGCATATCTATAACCGTATCTATTTTGAATTGTCCATGTTTTTTGGATAGCCCGAGGATGTGTAGATGGAGTTAGTTTCCATGCTCTACTCGGATCCAAGATAGAGTTTCAGTAGCATCTCCTTGTTGTTCTTTGGATACACAATCTTCCTGCCAGGACGTGTATTTAGAGAACAGCGGGGAGGTGCTACCGAAATTCTGTCTCAGATAGGAGTAGAGCATGGAAACTAACTCCATCTACACATCCTCGGGTGGGATTAGGACCTATCTTCACCTATTAGACCACCATGTAGGAACGTATAGATGTAATTGATTTTTATATTACTTGCTGATATGTTAGAGGATGGATGACCATGAGTGGATGTACACGGGCTACTCTAGTCAGGGTTCGTTGACCGATGAATAGATTGAGAAGACCGATGCTTTCTTGGAACTAGCATTTGCAAGGGTTAAAGGAGGGTGTGCACACTTAGTGTCCCTACAACATTTGTGCAAACATGTGTCGACAAACAAAGGTGGTCATGGGTAAACATCTTTGTAAGAATAGATTTACGACAGACTATACCCGGTAGATCTATCATGGTGAATCCGATTGTGTGAGAGACGAGGTCGTGAGACAACACATTGAGGATTATGATGCTGATGCCGGGGTAGGAGACATGTTAAATGACTATCATGAAGCACACTTCGATAAAGGATGTAGGGAGGAGCAAGAGCCAACCACAAAGGTGTATTACAATATGTTGTCTACGACATAGCAACCCCTTCATGAGCATGCCAAGATTTCTCAACTAGATGCCATTGCATGCCTAATGGTCGTAAAGTCCCAATTTAGCTTGAGTCGAGAAGCCTTTGATGTTATACTGATAGTTGTTGGTAGCCTACTCCTGGATGGTCACATCCTACCAAAGAGCATGTATGAGGCATAAAAACTCCTTCGTGCACTTAAGATGCCATATGAGTAGATACATGCTTATCCGAAGGGATGCATCTTATTTAGGAAAGAACATGCAGAAGCAAAGTATTGTGTGAAGTGTAAATCATCTAGGTTTCTGGAGGTAGACTCTAGTGATGGTCAGAAGAGGTAGCTCATCATTGAAAGCATCTAGGACCCTAGTTGGGTTTCGATGATTAATGACAATGCATGATTACTGTGACTAATGTGTGTTTTGCATAGGCAATTAAGTTAGGTCACGATAATAGAGATCGATTGGGCTATCATGATGGTCATACCCCTACGATAGAAATCATTTTGGTTTTTAAAGAATGGACAACAAGCTTAAGGATGGACTAGTTCTAAGTGTCGATTAGAGTTGGAGTGACACTTAGAGTAGTTTAGGACTTTATTTTTCCTTTGGCCGTACTATTAAGGGGGGTATAGACGGGTACCTTGACCTAGGTGAGTCTAGTGGGTTAGGTGTGGTGCACACTTGCTAAAACTAGCGCTAGGTAGCTCCAAAATAGTTCTTAGATCTAATGGAGCAAACTTCATTCACATATGATCAAGAGTTGGAAGTGAATGGAGGATTAAATACTGACCGGACGCTGGCTTCGGTGTGACCGGTGCTGGCTTAGAGTCTAGTCAATTCATTTGATCAAGGTGAAGTTGTCTAGAAGTAATCGGATGCTGACAAGTGAAGTGACTAGACGCTAAGGTCTAGCGTCCGGTCGACATCAGTAAAGTTCTAGTGAGGGTAAATTGTGACCGGACGTGTCCGATCACACTGTAAACACTGGGTTTCGGGGTGAACTGACCAGCACATCCGGTCACCTTGTAGAGGCACATAACAGTTCATTTTTTAGCCCATGTTATAAATACCATCTCCATTCGTGTGTGGGGGTACTTTTGCTCATTCCAACAGCTGAGAAACACGTTTATGAGTGCCAAGAAGAGTAAGGTCCTAGTGAGATGATTAAGATTTGAGAATCCCAAAGAGAACCCTCATTAGCGAAGCAAGAGTAGTAAAGTGTACATCCACCCTTCTCATTAGGCTTATTGTGGTCAAGTGAGAGTTTGTGTTTGTTACTATTGGTGATTGCCATCCCCTAGACGGCTTGGTGGTGATTAGGAGTTTGGTGATCATCTGGTGGAGCTTGTGGATGACCCAACTCAAGTTATGAGCAGTTGTGGGTGATTCACCATGATAGAGTGTCAAAGAATCAACCCATATAGAGCACTTGATCCTTGCACGGATCAAGGGAGAGCTACACCCTTGCGCAGGTGCTCCAACGAGGACTAGTGGGGACTGGCGACTCTCTGATACCTCAGCAAAACATCATCGCGTTCCTTCTCCTCTCTTTACTTTAAGCATTTACTTTGAGCAATTCATTACTTGTCATTTACATTCCTAGAATTGCCATGCTAGAGTAGAATTGAAACTTAAGATGCTAAACTTTTGTGCGTTAGATCAATAGAAACACTTTCTTGGTATAAGGGATTAATTGGGCTAACCATAGGTTTTGATTATTGTAAAGAAATTTGTAATTAGCCCAATTCACCCCCCCTCTTGGGCATCTTGATCCTTTCAATTGGCATTAGAGCCTTGTGCTCATGTATTTAGGCTTAACCGCTTAGAGCAAGATGTCTCATAGGGATGGACCTCCTCCTATCTTTGAGGGAGATGATTTTCCTTATTGGAAAATTCACATGGAGGCGTATCTAGAAGCTCTAGATGTTGGTATTCTTAGAGCCACCTCACATGGCTTCCCAAAATCTTAGGATGCTACTCACCTACAAGGCGATGAGGTGAATTACGAGAAGTGGAATGCCAAGGCTTGAAATACCATCTTTAGAGGCCTTTGCAAAGATGTGTTCAATCGGGTGAGGAACCACAAAGACGCCCATGCACTATGGTCGGACATTTGTGCGCTCCATGAGGGAACTAAGAGTGAGCGTGAGGAATGCTATCATCTTGTCATGAAAAAGCTCAACTCTTTTGAAATGCTTCCTAAAGAATGTGCTAATGAGATGTATTCATGTTTAAATGTTCTTGTAGAGGAAGTCAATGGGCTTGGACTCACTCAAATACAACCATCTAATGTTGTAAGAAAGATCTTGAGTGTCCTCCCCATTGATAAATATGGGCAAATTATGACCGTGCTTCATCAAGGTGATCTTTCCACCGCTACACCGACACAAATCTTGGGAAAGATCAATACTCATGAGATATACATGCACATCATGCCATAAGATGGCTCATCCTCTACCAAGAAGAAAGATAAGGACTTAACATTCAAAGCTAGCCAAGAGAAGGGTAAAGCAAGACTTGAGTATGAGAGCTCAAGTGATGATGAAGTTGATGATGAAAGTCTTGCTCTTATGGTGAAAAAGACCGCCAAGATGCTAAAGAAGCCCAATAAGAGTGGCATCAAGTTTGATAGCAAGAAGAAGAAGTTCTTCACTAGCTCTAGAAGGAAACCAATCTCTAAGATGGATTGCTTCAATTATGGAGAACTTAGTCATCTAGCACACTAATGCACTAAGCCCAAGAAAGACAAGTTCAAGAATAAATACAAGGGCAAGAAAGATGACTCAAGTAATGAAGAAGAAGAAGAGAAGAAGAAGAACAAGCCATACAAGAAGAGAGATGGCAAGAAGAAGGACTTCCACAAGAAGAAGAGTGGAAAGGCATATATTGTCGGTGATTGGCTCATGGATATTGATTCATCTAGTGCCTCATCCGATGATGATAGTGACAATGAGAAGGTAGCCGTAATTGTTATCGACTCTTCATCATCTTCATCGCCACCACCGCCATCATCCTCTACATACCTATGCCTTATGGCCAAGGGTGACCGCAAGGTATCTAATAATGATGATAGTAGTGATGATGAGCATGCTAGTGATGATGATAGCGATAGTAATGATGATGAATATGAATCACCTTCTTATGATGATCTTGCTAGATTACTAAAACAATACACTAAGATCATTATAAAAACTAGAGCTAAAAATGAAAAGCTAGAAGCTAAAAATGATTCTCTTTTAGCCAAATGTGATATAGCGGAAAAGTCTAGTGTTGAGCTTAAAGAATCTAATGATACTATATCATCTAAACTCAAGGAGCTCAAATCTTCTAAGAAAGAGCTTAAAGAAAAACATGATAAACTTGAGAGGACACATAATGAGCTCATCACTAGCCATAACAAACTAAGAGAAGAATATAATGTTCTTAAGGTTAATCATGATAATCTTGTTATTGCTCAAGAATTCTTATCTAATGAGCCACATAATGCTACTAACGATGTTGTTAAGATTGATATAGCTACATCATATGATGACTTGATTATTGAGAGCATTGAGCAAAGTTCTAGTAGCAAGGGCAAGCAAGTGGTTGAAGCCGATGATTATGATGAGTTTGTCAAGCTCAAGAATACAAATGAAAAGCTCAAGAAAGATCTTGAAGAACTCAAAACCACCAAGTCTATTGTGCTAGAAACTATTGTTCATGATGATGGTTTGATCCTTGAGAATGAGAAGCTTAAAGATGAAAACAAGAAGCTCAAGGAAGAGAAAAACAATAATGCTCTCAAGGAAGAAAACAAGAAGCTCAAGTTGGAGAAAGAGCATCTTAAGATTGGATTGAGCAAGTTCACTAGAGGCAAGCATCTTCAAAGTAAGCTACTAATGAACATCATCATAAAGATGGATAGAAGTGGCATTAGGTACTTAGCAAACCAAGAAAAGAAGGCTCAAGCACAACAACAACATAAGTCCACGCCAAAGCCAAGGAGATGTTTTGAGTGTGGACAAGAAGGCCACTTTGCTCATGAGTGCCAAACTCCACCACCACAACCCTTGCCTAAGCATGCTAGACCTTTTGCCTTCGATGCTCACTACATGCTTAGAAAGGATTCTAGTGAAAAGATAAAAGTCATGTTCTTAGGTCCTCCCAACAAGAATAGGCCTAAGAAAATTTGGGTTGCAAAGTCACTTATTAAGAAGGTGAAGGGCCCTCAACAAGTTTGGATTCCTAAAGCTTGATCTCTTGTGTGTAGGTGAACTACAAGACCGATGAAAGTCATTAGGTTATTGATAGTGGTTGCACACAACATATGACCGGTGATCCTCGTATGTTTACCTCACTAGATGAAGAAGTAGATGGACAAAAAATAATCACATTTGGAGATAACTCAAAGGGCAAGGTCAAAGAATTGGGTAAAGTGGCTATATCAAATGATCATTCCATCTCCAATGTGCTATATATTACTTCATTGAGTTTCAACTTACTATTCATTGGACAATTGTGTGATCTTGGCTTCCAATGCTTGTTTACTGAGAAGGAGATTGTTGTATCCAAGAAGGATGATGATCATGTGATATTCAAAGGATTTAGATACAACAACCTATATCTAGTGGACTTTACCTCCAAAGGTGCAAACTTGAAGACGTGCCTATTCACCAAAACAATACTTAGGTGGCTATGGCATAGAAGACTTGCTCATATTGGGATGAGCTCACTCAAGAAGCTAATGAAGAATGATTTGGTGAGAGGGTTGAAGGATGTGAAGTTTGAGAAGAACAAGCTTTGTAGTACATGTTAAGCCGGCAAGTAAGTTGCAAATACCCATCCAACAAAAGCTTTCATGTCAACCGCAAGAGTGCTAGAACTCCTTCATATGGATTTATTTGGACCAACAATATACAAGAGTTTGGGAAGAAATCTTTATTATCTTGTGATTGTTGATGACTATTCAAGGTATACATAGGTATTCTTCCTTCATGACAAATCCAAAGTTACATCTTGTTTCAAGAAGTTTGCCAAGAGAGCACAAAATGAATTTGAAGTGAAGCTTAAGAAGATAAGAAGTGATAATAGGAAGGAATTTGACAACACAAATATAGAAGCCTATTATGATGAAGTTGGGATTAAGCATGAGATCTCCGCAACATATACTCCTCAATAAAATGGTGTAGTTGAGAGGAAGAACCAGACATTAATCACTCTTGCAAGAACAATACTTGATGAGTATAACACCCTCAAAGCTCTATGGGTGGAAGCTATCAACACCGCATGCTATGCACCAAACCGTCTATTCTTTCAAAAGTTCCTTGGTAAGACACCTTATAAGTTGCTCAATGGGAAGAAGCCGGACATCTCCTTCTTTAGGGTGTTTGGTTGCAAATGCTACATCTACAAGAAGCGCCAACACCTAGAAAAGTTTCAAAGATGTTGTGATATTGGTTTTCTTGTTGGTTACTCATCAAAGTCCAAAGCATATAGAGTATTTAATCATGCCACCGGCTTGGTTGAAGAAACATATGATGTGGAATTTGATGAATCTAACGGCTCCCAAGGAGCACATGAGAATTTTGATGATGTAGGTGATGAACCATTGAGAGAGGCTATGAAGAACATTCTGGTTGGAGACATCAAACCTAAAGATGATAAAGATGATGTACAAGTGATTGATCCACCTTCTTCATCAAGTGTGCCACAAGATGGTGATAAAGATAGGAGAGTAGAAAATGAAGACACTCATGTCTCCCATGATCAAATGGTGGTACAAGCACAAGATGTTGATGCTCCACAACCTCCTCCTCAAGTGGTCAATAGAAGAAATACACCTCTACTACAAGATCATCCACAAGATCTCATCATAGGGAGTCCATCAAAGGGTGTAATAACTCACTCACAAAAACTTGTTTTATTTATTGCTCATCACTCTTTTATCTCTTGTTTTGAGCCTACTAAGGTAGAAGAAGCTCTTCAAAATCTGGATTGGATAAATGCAATGCATGAAGAGTTGAACAACTTCACCCACAATGAAGTTTGGACTCTTGAAGAGCGGCCAAAAGATGCAAGAGTTATTGGAATAAAGTGGGTGTTCCGAAACAAGCAAGATAATCAAGGTGTTATTGTGAGGAATAAGGCAAGACTAGTGACAAAGGGTTCTCTCAAGTTGAAGGTTTGGATTTTGGAGAGACCTTTGCACCGGTTGCAAGATTAGAAGCCATCCGTATCCTCCTTGCATATGCATCACATCATGAAATAAAACTTTATCAAATGGATGTGAAAAGTACATTTTTAAATGGCTTTATTAATGAACTAGTCTATATTGATCAACATCTCAGGTTTGAAGACCCTAGATATCCTAATCATGTTTATAGGTTGTCCAAGGCGTTATATGGGCTTAAGCAAGCCCCAAGAGCTTGGTATGAGCTCCTTAGGGACTTCTTCATTGAGAAGGGCTTCACCATTAGGAAGGTCGACACTACACTATTCACCAAGAAGCTTGATGGACATATCTTCATTTGTCAAGTGTATGTTGATGATATCATCTTTGGATCATCAAATGAAGATTCTTGCAAAGAGTTTGGTGAATTGATGTCGAAGGAGTTTGAGATGTCAATGATTGAAGAGCTTACATTCTTTCTTGGTTTTCAAGTCAAGCAAATAAGAGAAGGGATTTTCATCTCTCAAGAGAAATATACTAATGATCTTCTCAAGAGATTCAAGATGGATGAATGTAAGCCAATCAAGACACCAATGCCAACTAATGAACATCTCGACCTAGATGAGGAAGGTAACCTGGTTGATCAAACTCTCTACCGCTCAATGATTGGTAGTTTATTACATTTAACCGTATCTAGGCCCAACATCATGTTAAGTGTGTGTATGTGTGCTATATTTTAAGCTAATCCTAAGGAAACTCATTTGATTACCGTTAAAAGAATCCATATGTATCTTAAGCACACACCAAGCATTGGTCTTTGGTATCTCAAAGGAGCTATATTTGAGCTAGTTGGCTATTCTGATTTGGATTATGCCAGTTGCAAAGTTAATAGAAAAAGCACATTCGAAGGGTGTCATTTGCTTGGTAGATCACTTATGTCTTGGTCCTCTAATAAAACAAAATAGTGTGGCTTTATCCACCGCCAAAGCAGAATACATTGCCGTGGGTGCTTGTTGTGCACAAATATTTTACATGAAACAAACTTTGCTAGACTATGGTGTAATTCTAAAAAAAAGTACCTCTTTTGTGCGATAATGAAAGTGCGGTAAAACTTGCAAATAATCCGGTTCAACACTCTCGCACCAAGCACATAGATATCTATCATCACTTTCTTAGAGATTATGTTGCAAAGAATGATATATCATTAGGTGTAAGGACCGAAGATCAATTGGCGGATATCTTCACTAAACCGCTAGATGAGGCAACATTTTGTAGATTGTAGAATGAGCTCAATGTGCTTGATTTTAGTAACTTCACAAAAAAATGAGCTTGTGTTGTCCCTTGTATTGCATTGTAATATACAACATGTTTAATGTTTTGTAATGCATATAGGGCTTATCTAACATGGTTAAGATAACCACCGAAAAGCATGTGAAGAAGCTTAACCTTGGATCAAACTTGACAAGCAACTAGATTTACTTACAAGTATTGCATTGCATATGCATGAATGTTGTTTTGTCGTTTGTCTTCAAATTGCCCTCTTATTGCCTATTTTCTTAAAAAGAATTATAGCCTAAGGCAAAAAAAATTTTGAAAAATAAGAGGGTTTGAGAGAGGTCACTCATATCAGTCCCAATTGGTGTTTATTTGGATCTTATTTGAGTTGGGACTTGATTGGGAATAGGCAACACGAAGGACTTTGAAGATTTGCTGGAAAAGGAGTGACCGGACTCTGCATTTTAGCGTCCGGTCAGTTGGAGGTTCAGCGTCTGGTCGAGCATGAAGGCGTCAAGGCTAGGTGACCAAACTCTGGCTGTGTCCGGTTGATATCCACCGAACGCGTCCGGTCATGATTCCAGATGATTTGGACCTCTCTAGAATCAACTGGACGCTGGGTGGCAGCGTCCGGTCGCTGCCACTGGAGCGTCCGATCAATAGGAAATGTGCGTGACTCAGTTTCTTTTCTTTGTTTCCTTTTCTAACTCACTGGGGGCACCATATAATCTAATTTCTCCATGCGCCGCCTGACCTAACTTGCCTTCGCGCCAACATCGCCAGAGCTCGTGCCCTAGCCGCCGCCTCCATGCAGTCGCAGCGCCTTCCCGTGCTCCCAAGTCGCCTTCCTGCGCCGCCGCATCCTCCCACGCGCCGTGCTTGCTGATGCACCCGCGTGCTTCAGCCACCTACGCTAGTACTGCCTCGTCACGCCATCTCGTGCCACAACCCCAGCGCCGCCATAGAGTCAGCCATCGAGCACCATAACCCTAGCTCACGCTAGTGCCTCCCCTACCACTTTTCTCCATGCGACAGTGCCCTCATTGCACCCTCCATCACCAATCCTCGCTGCATTGCAACCCTAATCCATCGCCGACCTGGTGGTTCCACGCGTGTCGCTTCTCTTCTCTTCTTGGGTCACTGGTTCGTTAGGTAGCAAGCACCTGTTTCAATTTTGTACCTAATTGCTTGCTTTCTGAGGGTTTTGTATCTCTAGATGCATAATTAAAATTATTTGTATTTCTCGATCTATTCCATCGTGCAGCGAGTCAGTGTCGTTGAGGTCTCAGTGGTAGTTGTCAGTCAACTTGGGGCCAAGCTCATGAGTATGGATCGAGGCCAAGCCTTTGAAGTGACAGTCGGTAGTTCTCTCTTGTCAGCGGCAGTTGTTCTCTTTAGATCCAACCGATGGTTCGCATCAAGAATGTTGGGGGCGATCCGGGTGATGAGGATCCAAGGCGTCCGCCTCGCTTGCCTATAGATCCTAAAGGTAAGGCGACAAAGAAGACTACAACAAAGAAGCACAAGTACCCAGATGCAAAGATAGCTAGAGCAGTCGTAGTTGTAGAGGATGCAGAGCGTGCCGAGAGAGGAGGTGCTCACAGTAGAGTCCAGATTGTAGATCAGCTTTCACCAAAAGCAAGAGGCTACACTTGAGCGGGTTGAGCGCCTTCAAGGTGGTCCACCTAGAACTCTCATGATTGGAGGATGGCGTGTTGCCATTGATGAGGATCAGCCTCAGGGGGAGTCATAGCAGTAGGCACCATCAGTAGAGCAGACTCAGGAGGGATAGCAAACCAAGGAGACCGAGCAGGCACCTTAGCCATAGCTTCGCCGCTCTAGTCGTACCCATGCTCTAGTCACACCGAGGGTGGATACACAGCAGAGGGGTTCTCGTTCACCGCCCAGACCATAGGGTCCACCTCTTGTGACACACTTGGACTTGAGGGCCTCCACGGCCAAATAGGTGCAGCAGCTCAGGTTTATGGAGTTTGAGCAGTGGTTCCCACCGAGGAGGGATGATAGAGCATTAGAGGACTTCTACACACCACTCCAGGAGAATTTCTACAATACATATCTTAATATTGGAGCTATATTCAGACCTTAGAGGGTGTGCAACATTGAGTCTATAGTTGCAGCAGTTGGAGAGCACATTTGCCCCTACCTTACATATCTACTAGGGCTGACAGACTTGATTGAATGGATAGGATTATTATTCCATCTTGGGTCCATCAATTCTATGCTACTCTATGGATTGACCCGTAGCACAGATACATTCACTTTGCATTCAGAGGCAAGAATTATAGGCTAATGAACACTAGAGTTAGGGAGATACTCAAGCTTCAGGAGTAGCCTGTCAGGTTACATGATGTTTGCTATGGACAGACAGCGCCTCCCAAACGCCCTCATGGCAGTATGGTGCCTCCCACAGATTTGGTTTGCCACTGCTTCAAGGAGCCTTTTGGCAAGGGGTCGAGTAGGACTCCAAGTGATCTCACTCCTATAGCTAGAGTGCTGGATGCCATTATGAGAAGGACCTTAATTTTGAGGATGGGGTATCATGAGGGCTTGACTTGCTTGCAGCTATGGCTTCTCAACTCCCTGATGCAGTAGACCATATTTGACATTTGGGATCTCTTTCTTTTAGAGATGGAGGATACTATTGCTGAGGGGTTCAGAGGTCATCGATAGTTGCCCTATGCCCATTAGATCACATTTCTTATTCATAGGGTAGTTATAGTGAGGTCGCCTGAGATGTTAGCTGAGTACAGTGGTGCTACTACAGAGTTTCCTATATACAACCTAACTCAGATGATCTGCCATAGTACACCATAGGTACCAAGTCAACCACGCTGTTGTCTAGATGTACCAAAGACTATAGCCCAGCATGATGCTATTATTAGGGGTATTGCAGCTACTGAGGAGGAGCAGCTTGCTTAGTAGGAGGGGATGGTTGAGAGCAACCCCAATGATAGCTCAGATGAGGACTATCGGGACATTCCTCAGATGCCTGCACGTCGACATGATCATGAGGCCGGTAGCTCTAGTTCAGCTCCACTTGCACTGTAGACAGACCCCGCTCTCCTTGCTATACTTGAGCGGATGAGGCAGGATCAGGCATGCCAGGCTCAGGAGACCGCTATCACTTTTGCATAGTTCTAGACTCGGTAGGATGAGTTTCAGCGACAGCAGCTTGCTATTCAGTAGTAGACGTAGGCTCTACAGCAGCAGCAGTAGGCCATGTATCAGCAACAGATCCTCATGTAGCAGCAGCTTCTTGGATTTATGCAGCATGTAGTGATAGCTATTGGGGCTCCACCACCATAGCCTTTGCCCCAGCTTGGTTAGACTGCCACCACTTCGATGACTCCAGCATTACAGCCTAGTGGGCTTCAGAGTTAGGGACAACCACCAGCATAGTTTGCTTCACCTACAGAGCAGGTGTCCTAGTATTTTGCTTCGCTAGTGATAGCCCCACAGTTTACACCTCTTTAGACAGGCTTCACACCGGCTAAGACGCCCTCGCTGCTAGTGCTAGAGACTACAGTGTCTAGGAGCTTTGGTGCTTCCTTCCGTGAGTTGACAGGTCAGCCTACTCCTCCATACTTGTATGTCCTAGGTCCTTCTATAGTTGCACCTATTATCGGGACTACAGAGATGCTCCCTTCCTCAGTGGCATCATTAGAGCCAGCTATTTCAGTCATACCAGTACAGCCTATAGCAGCTCCAGTTCCTAATCTGACCCAGACTGCTTTAGCATTGTTTCTAGCTACAGAGGGTCAGACTGCTTAGAGCTCAGGGTTAGATGATGATGGTGCCCAGTTTTAGCTTGCTCCTCATACCTCAGCGCCCAGCTCATCCGCTGCATCCCCGCCGACCGACCCTTAGGTTTTGGTGTTTGACGCCAAAGGGGGAGAAGGTTCGAGTATGATAGTCTTAGGGGGAGTGACTATTTAGGGGGAGCTTAGCTTACTTAGTAGCTTATTATCTAGTACATTTGGAGTTTTATGTGTGATACATTTTTATGCATTCGTCGTGTGGTTTACTTCTATACATTAAACTATATTTATGTGATAGTGATATCTACATGATCATGATATATGACATGTGTGCTCTCTACTTTGAATTATTTATATGTCATATCACTTGTTCTATGCTCATTTGCCTTTGCTTCTGCGTTTTACTCTGATGCAAATGAGCTTTATTACTTGTACTCATGTTTATTTTATATCTTTTGAGTACATCATGTCGGCTTGGGTCATATAAGCTTGCCTAACACTTTTGTTCTTACTACCAAAAGCTTATATGAACCAAGCATATTAAAAACCTCATCTCTTTCACATACTCGAGGTGGTATTGTCATCAATCACCAAAAAAAGAGAGATTGAAAGCATCTAGGCCCCTAGTTGAGTTTCGGTGATTAATGACAATACATGATTACAATGACTAACGTATGTTTTGCAGAGGCAATTAAGTTAGGTCACGGTAATGGAGATCGATTGGGATATCATGATGGTCATGCCCCTACGATGGAAATCGTTTTGGTTTTCAAAGGATGGACGACAAGGTTAAGGATGGACTAGTTCTAAGTGTCGATTGGAGTTGGAGTTACACTTAGAGTAGTTTAGGACTTTGTTTTTCCTTTGGCCATACTATTAAGGGGGGTACGGATAGATAGCTTGACCTAGGTGAGTCTAGTGGGTTAGGTGTGGTGCACACTTACTAAAACTAGCGCTAGGTAGCTCCAAAATAGTCCTTAGATCCAATGGAGCAAACTTCATTCACATATGATCGAGAGTTGGAAGTGAATGGAGGGTCAAATACTGACCGGACACTAGCTTTGGTGTGACCAGATGCTGGCTCAGAGTCCGGTTAGTTCATTTGATCAAGGTGAAGTCATCTGGAAGTGACCAGACACTGACAAGTGAAGTGACCGGACGCTGAGGTCCAACGTCCGGTCAACATCAGTAAGGTTCTAGTGAGGGTAAATTGTGACCGGACGCTGGCCAACATCCGGTCACACTGTAAACATTGGATTTTAGGGTGAACTGACCGGCGCGTCCGGTCAACATGACCGGAGCGTCCGATCACCCCGCAGAGGCACATAACGGTTTGTTTTTTAGCCCATGTTATAAATACCATCTCCATTCGTGTGTGGGGGTACTTTTGCTCATTCCAACAGTTGAGAAACATGTTTGTAAGTGTCAAGAAGAGCAAGGTCCTAGTGAGGTGATTGAGATTTGAGAATCCCAAATAGAGCCCTCATTAGTGAAGCAAGAGTAGCAAAGTGTGCATCCACCCTTCTCATTAGGCTTGTCGTGGTCAAGTGAGAGTTCGTGCTTGTTACTCTTGGTGATCGCCATCACCTAGACGGCTTGGTGGTGATTAGGAGTTTGGTAATCATCTGGTGGAGCTTATGGGTGACCCAACTCAAGTTATGAGCGGTTGTAGGTGATTCACCGCGATGGAGTATCAAAGAATCAACCCATAGAGAGCACTTGATCCTTGCATGGATCAAGGGGGAGCTACACCCTTGCGCAAGTGCTCCAATGAGGACTAGTGGGGAGTGGCGACTCTCTGATACCTCAGTAAAACATCGCCGCATTCCTTCTCCTCTCTTTACTTTAAGCATTTACTTTGAGCAATTCATTACTTGTCATTTACATTCCTAGAACTGTCATGCTAGAGTAGGATTGGAACTTAGGGTGCTAAACTTTTGTACGTTAGATCAATAGAAACACTTTCTAGGCACAAGGGGTTAATTGGGCTAACCATAGTTTTTTATTATTGTAAAGAAATTTGTAATTAGCCCAATTCACCCCCTCCCCCCTCTTGGGCATCTTGATCCTTTTAGCCATTTCCGTGAAGATCCTACGGTACCTTCCATTCATACTAAGGATCCAATAGCTTTATATGACTAAGTAATTTGGGAAACATATGACATAGGACAAATAAGGACGTCAATACAATCCTGAAAAGCTGGTGTATCCATTTGATGGTGAAGCATGGACAAGGTTTGATATGATTCATCGTGAGAAAGCTCTAGAGGCTCGTAATGTACATGTTGCACTGGCAACAGATGGGTTAAATCCTTATGGAATGATGGTTGCCTCATACACTTGTTGGCCCATGTTCGTTATCCCTCTCAATCTCCCCCCTAGCGTTCTCTTTCAATGATAGAACAATTCTTGTCGTTGATAATTTTTGAACACCCAGGGAACAATATGAGTGTGTACATGGAGCCTCTGATGGATGATTTGGTCTGTGTTTGGGAGGAAGGGGTATGGACATACGACTGAGCTATAAAGATAAACTTTAAAATGCATGTTTGGTACCAATACTCCCTGCATGACTTTCCGGCATATGGGATATTTTGCGGCTGGTGTGTTCACGGGAAGTTCTCATGCCTAGTATGCAAGGCATCTTTGATGTTCATTTGGTTGATGAAGGGTGGCAAGTATTCTTCGTTCGACAAACATCGATAATTCCTCCCTCTTGACCATCTATTCAGAGGAGACATCAAGAACTTTATGAAAGATATAGTAGTTGAAGGCCCTACACCCCAGATGATGATTGGTGTCACGGCTCATGCTTAGTTAGACGCTCTTGAGGTCAATGACTAAGAAGATCATTTTCTAGGATATGGTGAGCAACATGCATGGACCCACAAGTCGTGCTTGTGGAACCTCCCCTATTTTGATGACCTTCTACTTCCACATAACATTGATGTAATGCACACTAAAAAGAATGTCGCCGAGACAATTTTTGATACAATCATGGACATTCCTGATAAGACAAAGGATAATGTTAAGGCTAGAGTGGATTAAGCAAGGTTATGCAATAGACCAAACCTAGACATGGCGCCTCCCGGAGGCGGGAAGTCATGGAGAAAGCCTAAGGTCGATTTCGTTCTAACGAGGGCCCAAAGGAGGAAAGTACTAGAATGGTTCTAAATGTTAATGTTCTCTGATGGGTATGTAGCGAATCTAAAGAGATGAGTGAACTTAGCTATTTTGTGAATCAACGGGCTTAAGAGTCATGACTACCACATATGGCTTGAGCGGCTACTGCCAGTGATGGTTTGAGGCTATGTTTCTGAGCATGTCTAGATAGTGCTGGTGGAGTTGAGAAATTTCTTCTGTCAGCTTTGTGCTAAGGAGTTATCTCATACCATGGTTGTAGACATGGAAAGAATGGCGCCTATGTTGCTCTGTAGGTTGAAGAAGATATTTCCACCTGGCTTCTTCAATCTGATGCAGCATTTGATTTTGCACCTCTCGTATGAGGCACGAATGGAGGGGCCTGTGCAAGGTTGTTGGTGCTATTCAATTAAGAGATTTCAAAAGGTTCTTCAAACTAAATGTAAAAATAAATACAAAATTGAAGCATCCATAGCGGAGGCATACATTCTGGAGGAGGTGTCAAACTTCACAATAAAATACTATGTTGACAACCTTCCTAGCATGCATAATCCACCCCCTCGTTATAATGCTGGCGAAGATGAATCGAACCTTAGCATTTTCTGAGGGCAACTAGGAAGTGCAAGTGGTGCGACTAACAAGACCTTGAAACATGAAGAGTGGCGCACTATTATGCTATATGTGTTGACCAACCTATCTGAAGTGGAGCCGTACATGCTGTAAGTTCTTAACAAACTTTTTCTCAAGTGGTCACAATTATGTGTCCAACTCCCTTGTTTCTCGTTGGAGGAAGTTCGGTGGGGGTGATCACGCACGCCATGTCAATGGCATCCTTGGTCTTTTGATCAAGGAAAAGTTCCCTGGCCTGGTACAGTTCAACGGAACTATCAAGCCGACCTACACGTGGGCCCACTATGCCGCTGTCCCCGACGCCCCTGATCGGGATGGTAGGGTATTCGTCGACAAGGCGCAGCGTGTCAAGGTCGAGCTTTGGGTAAGTCTTTCTCGCACTATATTGCTCAATACATCACATTGATTTTACATTCTTAAAATAATGACCGGATACATCACGTCTATATGTAGGATTTCTTTAGATGTGAGGAGGGATATGGGGCCAAGGCGGATGTTGTGGCTGACAAAGCCGCCAAGAAACTCATCAAGGACATGCACTACGAGGCACGCATCCAGGCCGTGATCTAATACCACGCGGAAATTCTTAGAGTGAGGCTCCCTAAAAGTGCGGCAAGAACCATGAGGCTGACCTCGGAACAATATCTAAAGATAAATATAGAACATTAATACTTATTTTTTCTAAGATTAATTACACTTAATTTCATCTTCTAATATGTCATATACTTGATGACATAGGTGCCTCCGTGGTGGTGCGCCTATGATTTGCAGTGCTGGGTCCGGATGGTGGACAGGTGGTGCGACCCTGCGTGGGAGAAGAATCGCAACGCTTGTCGGGAGCGACGTTTCTTGATGTCGGGTGCACCACACCATCAAGACAACCTCAACATCTCAGAATACGCGGCTAGATAGGTACGCCAATTTATTTCTTTATTCTAACACTCAATTCTGCATAATTTCTAATCATGTTGCTTTTTTTTGCAGTCGGCAGCACATGGTGGCGAGCCTTGCTCCCAGTTCATGGCATATGCTTTGGCCCACAAGGGCAAGGCGACGGCCAACGTCACCTACAACCCGAAGGATCCGCCCTCGGCGTACAGCAACGAGTCCGTCCACAGCCACCTTGATGGATACACATCGATGACAAGGGAGATCCATGGCCCAGACTACGATCCGAGCGCCCATGACCTTAATAGAGAAGTGGTCATGAGGACGGAAGGAGACAAGAAGCATGGCCGGTTCTGGATTGGCAATGGCACAATCGACACGGCCAGTACTCCCACTCTCTCCTAGATTCGAGCACGGAGCACGAGTTCCAGCTCGGCGATACGCCCACGGTCGGACTCTATACGGTTCTAGATGAACGCACTCTAGGTTATTTCTGTTTTATTCATCGTTCATTGATTTTTACATACTTTTGCATTGCATTGTAATATTGGGATGAAATATTGTAGACTCAGCTAGAACAAGAAACGAGACGCTAGGAGGAGCTAGAGGTGAAGATGGAGGCAGAGTGGCAGAGGGTGGAGGCAGAGCGGCAGAGGATGGAGGCAGAGCGGCTATATATGTTTGAATATATTAGGGGTGTTTACGCTGTAATCGGTCAACCTCCACCACCGATGCCAGTTCCTCCTCAACCTGCTACAAATACTGTTTCAGGCACTGTGGGTCACTTTACAACCTTATAATCTCCGTTTTTAGTTTATGCAGAATCAATCTTACAAAGACGTCCAAACACTAGAAACTTAGTGACTAATGCTATATGTTTGTTACCAACTAATACTTAAGCAATCATACTAGCGCACAATGCAACTGAGAAGATATTGCTGATAGTTGCAAGGGTTATACTGGTTAGGCAGCAGAGAGACCATACATGTTGTTCAATCTTGTCTCACACATGCAATCTCTTCTTCTTTGTGCAAAATCAATCGCGCGGCATCGAATGAGCCTCATGACTCAGCGTGGTCGTAGTGGAACACGTGGCCTAAGTGACTACTTGTGATTTTATTTGTATTTACATTTGTGGATTACCTATGACTACTTGTGACTATTTATGGTTGTGAATGAATTTACTAGTGATTCTAAAGTTTATTTGTATTTATGTGTTGTCGATATATCTGTATGAACTGTCTATGATGTTTATTGTGAACTGTGTGTGATGCCTGTAATGTTTATTTGAGTGGGGTACATTATACGTGACCGAACAATAAAAACATAAAATATATGGTAACTTTGCCGAGTGTTACAATCGACAAATAGGCCTTTTGCCGAGTGCCAAGGTAAAAACACTCGGCAAAGCGGACACGTGGTAAAAATCTGTGCATTCTGGGACTAAAATGGCTTCTTTGCCGAGTGTCTGCGCTGTGACATTCAGCAAAAAAGCCAACATTTGTACGTTATGGGCCAGTCTTTGCCGAGTGTCCGTTATTTGACACTCAACAAAGAAGGTAGGCTTGCCGAGTGCCCGAGATTTGACACTCAGCAAACCACCCAGATTTGCCGAGTGTCCGGGAGTTGACACTCGGCAAAGGAGGTAGGTTTGCCGAGTATCGGACATTCGGCAAACGCACCGTGACCGTCTCCGTGTCGTCACGTTATTTTTTTCGCTGAGCGTCGGCTTTAGCTCTCGGTAAAGTATTTATTAAGTGCCCGACAAAAAACACTCAGCAAATAAACGTTTGCCGACACTGTAGATGTTGTGTGCTATTTACCGAGTATTACTCTCGATAAAGTCTTTGTCAAATGCTTTTTGATCTTTGTCAGAGTGCCTGTGGCACACGACAAAGTGACTGTTTCTGGTAGTGGGAGGGTCTGCGGCGGCGCGCATGCAAGCGGCCGGCTCACGTGCAGGCGAGCGGCTGGCGGGGCGCGGTGGCTCGCGTGCTAGCGGGCGGCGGGGCCACGACGGCTCGCGCTCGAGCGGGCGGCGAGGCGCAACAGCTGGAAGTGCTAATGTTCGCGTGTAGGCGAGCAACTACTGGTGGAGATTCTTCTTTGAATATTCAAATCGGTGAGTACAGTAGAGTTTCTACTGAGAGATGTATGTAATAAACTGGTGAAAGTAATTGGCTTGCATGCCAATTAATCAGCTTCCGTGCTGAATATGATTTTAGTCACCCGACTTCGTGCCGGTGAATCTGTACCCTGTTTTCCCATACCGGTAGATTTTTCTCTGAATCTATGTATGCCCTAATTTGGCGTTCAAGCCTTTTGTATGCTTCAATGTTTCACGTTCTGGCCGCATGCAGCGGTGCAAGGTAGCTTTGCCTTCTTGGCCGTAGTAGATTGGAAAAGGGAAATCCGGCTCGTTGATGGCAGAACGTAATAAGCGGATCTACCAGGTAAGCTTTTTGTCACAAATTAATATCATATAAGGCATATCTCGTAGAGGATGTCAATTTGATCTACCTTACATACCACGTAGGGCGGTGGTTAGTTGACACATACCGTGTAGGACGTTTGACATTGTCGTAGAATTGTCTACTAGTGCATGTTGATACAGTGCAGATTAGTTGTACGCGGAGCTAACAGATCCGTTCCGCTAACAACGTCGAGGATGTCGACGTCGTCGTAGCAGTCGCGGTAGGGACATCGGCATGAGCATCGATGCCGAAGATCGGCGGCGACTTTGATGGGATGTAGAGCTTGCCGTGCTGATAACATGTTATAAAACATGTTGCCAGCGGTTAGGACTTTTCCTTCTCCGTCTCTCATGATCAACACAGTAAATAAAAGTAGAACACATAGACACGAGAGATTGAAAGACTATTCTTTATTTCTCTGAATTCGGTAATTACAACATAGAGCCCTAACATATATATAATCCTACTAAGGCCTAAGAGTTTAGTAAGAGCCCACATATAAACAGATTATGATTATGATTGCTCCTTCTTTCTTTCTAGGATCGAGTCTATATATTTTACAACACTTAGCTAAATTATGTTAGGAGCACGAGTGTCGCTGGGACAACTGATCTTCCTTTTTATCCCTTATAGACAGCCTGTTCGCTGTTCGCTTGGTCGTATTTGGCTTATAAGCCATGGCTTATCAACCAACGAACAGTATTTTTCTCTCATACCAAACTAGCCAATAGTACTTTCAGCCATAGATTATAAACCAAACCAGCCCAAACAAACAGGCGAGAGATGATAACGAGACAATCAGTTGCACCTACATATGGTCAAATTGTCGTCACATATAAAAACGTTCCACTAACATCCAACCACGGAGATAGCATTCACAACTGGGTTTTGACTACAACAAATAATTTGCAACAGCTATGACGAATTAACCGACCATTCACTAAGTTGCACGATCCAGAACTGCACTGCATTTTATACCTCTCCAGCTCCAAGTGCCAGCTAAACCCAACACTGAAATTTGCTTTATTTTATTCGTACACAGAAATTTGCTACCAGAGCAAACAAACAAAAAATAAAATGAAACGACAGTCCGGTTGCCCTTTCTTGTCTTGACAAGTTTCAGAGCCTCGCCCGGTGTACAATAACTACATCTTTCTTTTGCCATATCCTTGTGGGCATACAAACTATTTCTTCCGTAACTGCAGGCTGGTTGCCCAAAAACAACTGAAGAACAGGTTTCCAACCTTCATTTTCGTCGAAAAGCTTGGATTACCCAGAATGGCTTATTGATCAGACCGGGAACATGTCAGTAGTAAAGACCTCAAAAGTGTTCGTCTTGAGTCTAGAAATCAGAATAATGTTGTAAGTAGAATATGCCAAACTTTCTGCAACTCCAGCATGCTAGGAGAAGTTTACCGACGCTGAGAGAGGTTCAGATCAATTCCAATGTTCATCCCGTTGTATGCGATCGGAGCATACATCCACATTTCATCAGAGCTGAGGAGCTGCAGAGAGTAACAAAAATACCAGTTCAGTGACACATTGCCATGGACCATTCCAAAATGGAACATAACTAAACTGCGAATGGCCTCGCCTTGATTTGAAGCTGCAAGAACTTCACATACTGCACTGCCTCTTCAAGCATAGTGCTGATATCTACCTGCAACACGACACAAATATTGCCATTTGAGTTGTGTGATTTCTTTTGAAGCCTATAGTTATTACAACTGATGCTTTATTCAGAATCTTATTACTTTGGTTCCATTTGGTACAAGGTTCTGCAATATCCTCAGCCTCTCATTGATCCTCTCTCTTCTTTTCTACATCCAGTTAACAACAGCATAAGTAATTGACAATTTTCAATTAAAAACTTATTGTTCCTTAACAGTGAGTTAGAATAATACCCTTGCGTAGAGGCTCTGGGACTCGGTTGCTGACCGGCAGTCAGCTTGATTCTTGCCACCCGGCTTATCAGAAACAGGGCGTCCTTGAGAAGTAATTGAGTCATTTTCAAAGGTGCAGGAACTCAAGCTTTGTCCATTTTCCCGTTGCATGGCCATCTTGGCCCTCTTACAATCAGACTTCTTTGCATATTTCCGACTCTGGATTTTGTAAATATCATCAAATCAGCATCCACATTGCATTTGGGACTCATTTAAAAAAAACAGTACTTATGCATTTTCGTTGTAAAATAATTGCAAAAAAATACTTACTCTTGTGTGGCCATCCAGTTTGCCTTGTTCCAGGTGCTTTCTCTTGTCAGAAGTACCAATGGTATCGAGCAGATTCATGCTTGAATCCCCAATATCATCACAGCTTGAATCACAACTACCGTAAGCAGGGTTAAGAATGGAATCCATGAACAGAGCTGCACCTTGATCCTGAACCATGTTTAAGTACGGTGGTGCAGCACAGGAGTCACTTAAATAGTAGCTCCCATGTTCAGATGGCATAATAAGGCTGAGACTACCAGAACCATTGCTACTCGTGGAGCTATATGTACTTGCACTAGCATTGCAATGGAAATAAAATGAATTGGAAGCTTGAATAGGCCAAGGAAACTCTTGGTGATCTTCCTCACCATTGGAGAAGGTACCAAGCAGCTGTTCCATTATCTCTGACTCCTCAGCCTGCGATGGTACAACGAGCGAACTCAAGCTTGGCTCTGCTATCACTCCTCCAGACTCCATTTTTATCAGTATGGAATGTGAAAGATAGTAGAAGTGATGTGAGGCCCTGTGCTGCTTGATGTGCTTGGTGAAGAAAAAATGTGGGGCTGTTGGAGGTGATTTATACTGATGACGAGGTTGAGGAAACCAACAAGAATTGCAGAACTTTCAAATGTAATCATCACTAAAGAATGGATCACCATGGCTGGGGATGACCTGTGGTGACAGCAACCGCTCCAGGTGTTGTCTGCAGATGTGCACATTATAAGGTTAGAAAATGTCAACTGCTAGTTGGTAGGCAAGATAGTGACTTATCAAAGATCACGATTTGTATGTCAAGGGAATCAAAGGTTGGAGTGGCCAGCATCTGAAGGCTGTTTACAATGATTGAAGGGGTGTCTCCACCATTCAAGCATTATGGAGACAGAAAAATGAATCTGACGTTCAAAACCAAGAATAGCATGGGTTTATCCTAACAATAATACAGGATGGGGCATTACGAGATCATTTGGAACATTACTGGAAAGAAAATCCGATAAGATAATAAACTGATACTGACACAGAGAGGCTTGCACGAACATGGTGGATGGAACTCAAGTCTTAACGTCCTTTAGGGGAGCTCAAAAAGGACTGCCAGTCCCTCCACAACTCAAGATATGTATGTTTTGTTGGACGGGGGCACATCACCAGCATGTTTGTCGTTTTACATCTTTTATTAAGCTTCCCACAGTTCCGATTGTTAAAGGGTATCAGAGTCACTTTACTGTGTTCCCAGTTGTATGTATCTCCTGTACTATGATACTGCGTACCGCCCTTAAGAACTGTGGAATACAGCCAACAAGCAATCATCATCACCTCCTCTCACATTAACACCAATACTTTTGCCTGCTGGCCCATTGCAGGAATTTATGTTTGATAGATTCTTAGAACTTCTAAGATATCAAATAGCAACCTTTGGGACATAAAAACTGCACCAAATTGGATCTTTTCCTTGGGTGCTAAAAGCAATGCAGTAAAGATCTAGACACTATGCAAAATAAGCAAATCTATTCCAAGATGCCATAGTTATGATTCGATAATACAGCAGTTTCAAAAGATCTTTCCCTTTTCTTATTGGATATTTTCCTTGGGTGCTAAAAACAATGCAATAAAGATCTAGACACTATGCAAAATAAGGAAATCTATTCCAAGATGCCATAGTTATGATTCACTAATACAGCAGTTTCAAAAGATCTTTCCCTTTTGTTTTCAGATTATGACACATCTAAAATTCACGGAGCATGTGAACTTCTAGTAACCCTGAACAATGATGTATTGCAATGCCTGAAAAACCAAAGTCATTGGGTGATCTGATTCTGAGCTTTCCATCAATAGTAAAATAAGGGCTGCACATGACTCAGATCTAGCGGCAGTTTAAAAAATGATTGTAGTTCTGGATTGTCCTTTCGTGACCCAAAAATGACTTATTCTTCCTGCCTCTTTGTTCCAAGCAGAGGATCAAGAGGCAAAATAAACAATATAGCTAAATGCTGGCAAGGAAAAAATAAAGAAAACAAGAACATACGGTTTGTTTAAAGCCCTGTTCTTATAGCTCCAATTGTATGAAAGATTATGGCACCTTCAAATGTTACAATATAGAAATCTTGATACATTGAAACGAAAGAAATGAAGAACAAATAATAGCCAAAAAGGAAGATAAATAACTCATATGTGGAGAAGCCAAATTGCATCAAGAATTCAAGATTAATCTATGAAGCCCTTAAAATATACATGAAGGGACAAAATCTCACCTAATTATGCATGGACCTTGGAGAAATGGTTTCGCTGTTGCGTTCTTAAGAAAATTGGTAGTAGGATTACTTATCCATGTAGACGACTATGGCAGATCTAAAGCTACTCCATCTGTTCAAAATTATACTTCACTTTGGTTTTGTCCTAAGTAAAACTTCTCTAACTTTGACCAAGTTTATAGGAAAATGCACCAACATCCATAACATCAAATTAGTTTCACTAAATTCTCCATTAAATATATTTTGATAGTGCATTTCTTTGAACATGTAGATGTTAATGCATTTTTTTCTAAAAAATTGGTCAAAAGTTAGAGATGTCTGACTTAGAAGTTAGGACAAAGCCAAAGTGAACTTAGGAGTACTTAAGTTGCCGGTGGAGTTCAATAACTGTCTTCTGGAAACAAAAATATTTTTGAGAAGACATTATCACATATTCCTAAGTTGTTACCTACCGTATTAGGTGTATGCTACATGGTACAAGAAACAGTCTTTTTGCCCATCCATCAACAGTATTAAAAGTGGGTCCTTTAGGAGAACCGAATTCATTGTGATTGCAATAGAAACAAAGTCAATAGCCGCATGTGTCCATCTTCTGTTCTATTATATAAACGTGACGGCCATGTACAAAACAATGTTGTTCTTTTGTTTTCCATCTTACCCTTTCTGTGAACTTGAACTTTCAATATAAAGCAGGGACACTTTGTAAAAAAAGGGATGTTGAAGTCTTTACATCAAATAAAAATAAAGGAGGGAGTCCCTTGCTCTCTATCATGATCCCTTTATACTAGCACCGCTTTTTTTTCAAAATAATGTCACTTTCAATGAAAAGAAAAGAAAAGGTAATGACATGTCTGATTTTGTATACTGTTCCTTGATTTGATTCTCCACAAATTTCGAAGTAATGGCGTACTCAAATATCAACTATTTAATGATATGTCTAAATGTCTAATGTTAGAAAAAATTAACTGCTGCATTACCAGTTTTTAGTTAATTAGCGTTTCAGGCAGCAGCACCTGAAATTTCTAACAAGTAGTTTTCACTACCAATAATGCGACACAGAAGAAAAAATGACAAAGATCTGTAAATAAAAGCTCTCCATACATTTATACTGCATTCTAAACAA
This sequence comes from Miscanthus floridulus, assembly GCF_019320115.1. NCBI lineage: Eukaryota > Viridiplantae > Streptophyta > Magnoliopsida > Poales > Poaceae > Miscanthus > Miscanthus floridulus. Next base: position 47,037,865 of record NC_089580.1, on the reverse strand, counting down.
GAAACTTCGCTTCTTAGCTGTCTGCATTACAGATGTTTACACAGCAGCAACGCTGCAGAGAAGATCCAGTTAAAGAAAAACGCTGCAGAGAAGTTAGCTATAGCAGCAATCAAAAAGAGAGCTTTGTATCTATGGCCAACTAGAATCAACGAGAATTAACAGCAAGATATGTTATTATCATGGTGTACAAACATTCAAATAGCCCCTCCTGCTGCAGGTAACATTAATCTACCTACAAAAGCACAGGTGAGAAAAAGAAACCCACGAAGTTAACAACATACCCATAATAGGCTTGTCGACTGTCTGTTGCAATTGGATGATAAATTTTATATGCTGCTGCATAATTGATCCGTGTAGATGCATTGCATGAGGTTAGATCACTTCAATCCATCAGAACCACATCTCTGCAGACACCCCTATGGAACAATAAAGATTTCAAGGTTACAATTATAAAAGTCTAAGATGGACGGCATCCAACTTTAACTTAAATCGATAACATTTTTCTTTCAAATTCGTTCCATAATAAATAGTCTACCATTTTATTAACTTAAGGACAAAAGAGGAGCTATGTACACAGTATAAATGCTGCTATGGTCAAATTACACTCTAACAGAATAAATGTTGTTTGCTCTTACAATGCTGTCATTACTAATAAGACTTCAGATAACTTTTTTTTTTGGACCGTACAGGAACTGAGCATTGCCCTCACAGAGCCCATGTCCATGTACCTCCAAAAGGCACATATTATATAATATATAGTAGCTTAAAATAGATCATAAGCATCAGTTAACACAAGAGGTCAAACAAAACAAAAACAACATTTATAGAAACTATATATTGAGATGTAAGGCTAGCATAAACAACTTAAGGTCAACTGCATTTTTCAAGTCAAACAAAAGATGACCTTTATTGAAGATCTCCTAGGCCAAAACAGCTTGTTCCATCTGTAACAGGCACACCCTATTTATAGTGAAGCGAATCAATGTTTGATCGCTTTACGATTCATCCAACTCAACCACTACACTCCGAAAATTCAGTTGCAAGATAGTCATTACATAAAAATTGCACCCTATTACCATTTTCACAAGAATGGACCGAGTTCGGAACGATGGTATACGTGATCGCCTAGGGGTAGCACCAATTGAAGAAAAGCTTGTCCAACATCGGTTGAGGTGGTTTGGCCATGTCCAAAGGAGACCTCCAGAGGCACCAGTGCATTGTGGAGTCCTAAGCCAAGCTAATAATATGAGGAGAGGTAGAGGAAGACCGAAATTGACATAGGGGGAGGCAATAAAAAGAGATTTAAAAGTTTGGGATATACCTAGAGATCTATGTTTGAATAGGAGTGCTTGGAAAGCAGCTATTGAAGTGCCTGAACCGTGACTTGGGACTCTTGGTGGGTTTCAACTCTAGCCTATCCTAACTTGCTTGGGACTGAAAGGCTATGTTGTTGTTGTTGTTGTTGTTGTTGTTGTAAACAATATACAGCATCTTTGATCAGCAGTCAGAAGAAACCAAACACAACTGATTTTAACTGAAAAGAACTGTTAGATGCATTCTTCAACTAGATTCAATGCCAATTAAAAAAAAATGAAGAGCCACTTGCAAAACAATAGCTAAGGGCCACAAATGATGGTCAAGTCAGAATACAACTATATATTATTACATCGCTGCAAGTCTACTTGTGCTTATAGTGCCAATTTGTTTACAGTATCATTTTGGTATCAAGGGCTGGCTAATCATAGAGAAATACACAACATTGGCATCTACTTGTAGTCTCCTAGCTATATATGTAGCACTTGACATTTGGCCATGGTAAATTTGCTTATGGATGTCTCTGAACCTGATCCAAAACTCAATAGCAGTAAGAATTGTACTTGTCACAAGTTTCAAGACAATCGAAGAAGAGAACAATGAAAATTTATAATAAAAGTTGACGAATGAAAACTACCTCCTGACATAGTTCCCAATATACATTTTGTAGCTCAGGATGGCACCACTCGATGGTTCTAAGAGCAAAGGGGGATTGAGGTTAAACACAGGACATCTTTTTTTTCCATATATAAACTGCAAGATTCGATTTGATGGCAGCCTAGCATGCTCACCATGCTATCAGGACCTAGATTCCTTTCGGTCACTATCAGAACTACCCTAAAGTGACAAATGTCATAAGGGCCAAGCTTCAACTCTACAGTTAGCCCAAATCACAAAAAACAAAACTACCATTGCAACTTAATTGAGACAATTTTAAGAAAACATGGGGCCTAATTTGACTTGCATGAAAACCATAGTACGATGATAGTCTTAAAAAAAATATGCTATAACTAACCACCTGCATTACCATGTCATCTATGATCGTCAAGAAGAGAGTTGCACTGACCAACCAGTGACTTTGCATTACTATGGCCCTGTTTGGATGTGCTTCTCAGGCAGTTTTTCATCATAAATAAGCCAAGGTTGCACCAAACGCCAAGCTTCTCGGTAGCTATTTTTAGCAAGAGCTTCTTCCTCATCCCTGCGGCCCCTCCTCGTCCCCGCAATTCCTTCCCCATGCAGTCGCGCCTTCCTCCTCGTCGCCCACACTTCCCAAGAGAGCCGCCCATTGCCTCTCCTCCACTTTTGACTCTCTCTGGCCGCCACACTGACCTCCCCTCTGCCACTGCCCTCTCCTCCACATCTGCCGTCACCTTCGCCTTCGCCTCCTTGCCGTTCGTGGCCTCCATGCTGGTGAATGAGCTCCCGAGCCGCCCCCCCCCCCCCCCCCCCCCCCCCCCGCCTCCCTCCCTCCCCAACCTCACCTCATAAGGCCTCACCTCCCAAAGCTAACACCCACAAGCTTCCCTTCATCTTCATCACTAAGACACTGAGAAATGGATAGCTTTTTAGGCTCGAGAATTTCCAATAAGTGCCTATTGTGGGAAGGTGGTGAAAAGCTGGCTTTCCTAAAACTTAAGTCGTACCAAACAGGGCCTATAGCAATGGTATGGTCCATGCAACTATAAGATAAAACTTGAGAATTATACTAAAAGACTTGAGAATACTAAGAGACATTTCAATCTTCTCAAAGTACAACTGTAAGGGCTAAAGTTTGCTTGGACGTAATAAAAAAGACACCATAACTATATCCAGTGATGCCAAGGATAGCCAATGTCTCAGAACTGTGTTCAAACTCAATATTGATTTCATGATCAAAATAGCAAACAACATTGCGGGTACAAGACGTATATAGGCTTATAATTTTATTGGAACCAAGCTGCTCACATAATACTACCATTGTACTGCTAAATTGTCATTATCGTTATTCTCTTAATAAAGATAAAACAACACGGGCGAAGCTATACTAACTTCGACTTGATTGAATTCTAATGTGGGGCTCCTTGCCTCATGACAGTAACGATAAATTGGTTTTCGTACTCCTAAATAATGTAATCATAGATATTGACACAAAAGATCAAGGGAACAGGGGCGGGTATTGCAGCCCCATATTCTCAGGCAGTCCCATCATCAGATTAAGATTTTGCAAAGCCTGACCAGATGCTCCCTTCACGAGATTATCTATCTGCAAAGTTGAAATGTAGCTTGTAAGGACTACGTGCATCTTAAGTATGTGATATTATTTTTGCTATATACTTATGTGTGATAAAGTTGACTGAAGGCACTTACGACAGAGATGATGATGGCCCTTCCAGGAATTCTATCCTCATAGACATTCATGAAGCAGTAATTTGATCCCTTAACATGGCTTGTGTGAGGAGTGCTGCTACCATGTAACAGCTTGACAAATTCTTCATCCTGAAAAGATTCAATGATGAATGAACTCTGTGCTAACAAGAGTACATTTCTCTATACACTACAAAATCACAAGATAGATCGATGACTTCAGTGAAAAATTATGGTCCTTCCTAAGCTGACATAATTCAGCCTACATGGTTAAGTAAACAAACCTCGTAAGTAGACTTCAGGTGTTCATACAAATTCCTGGGAGTCACTCCAGATGCCAATTCAACATATATAGTAGATTGCATCCCACGTGTCTATTAAATACCAGTAGAAATGATTATTGAATTTTACAAAAGTGAATATTGAATTTAGCAAGTAAAAGGATAAGTATAATTAAGTGCTTACCATACACATCAAATGTGGAGTAAAGCTGATAGTAACTTTTGATTCAGCAGCATCTGTAAGTCCTTGCTCAATCTCAGGAACTGTCATTATTTTAATCACAATTTGTTAATGAGGTAAGATATATATCACTAACACAACAAATATAATCAAAACATTAATATGGCTAGTTGAGTATAAACATTAACATGCCGATGGCTTGTTATCCCATAAGCATGGATACCCTCAGCGATTTCAGTGTAAAGATTTGCTTCCTTAGCCCCACGTCCTAAAAGGACACATGTTTTAGAGACCAAATCATTTAATGTTGAAGCAGAAATAGAAAATAAATCGATTATCTCAAATAAATACGAACCTGCACCACTGACCCCAGATTTTGCATCAATGATAATGTTGGTCAGCTTGATCAGTTTTGCCTAAAAAGCAAACAAAATAGCTTAAGGAAAAAGCTAGATATTGAGAATACTACTAAATTTTCGAGAAATTTTAACACATAAAGTTTCAATACTATAGACATAAAGATTATGCTTTTATCAATTCAATTCTATGGCATAACTTAGCGTAATTTTATCTAAATTTACAAATATTAACATAGATATGTGTAAGATGCCACAAACTTCTATTAAACCTCACCTTTACCAAAGGAACAAGGGGAAGTTGAATAGATGTGGGATAACACCCTGGATTTGCTACCAGACGTGCATTTCTTATGTCATCTCGTTGAAGTTCAGTTAAACCATACACAGCCTCTTCCTGAAAGGAGAAAAAGGCTAAAGTGAAGATATGAGTAAATTCTAAGAAATATAACATAGTGCCACAAACAGAACCATCAAAAATCTATGAAAACCAAACCTAATTCTTAGAACTTAGTAGTATCATACAAGACATCAATAGCACAAATCATAAAGAACAATTGATGACAACTCAAGTGCCAAGATAGCAAAGGCAGTGCTAGTTACTAGGCAAAGCTAAAGAGAAAATCAGTCCATCTATTTCTTTTATATATAAGGGGCATTAGTATTTAAAAAGGCCTTTCATGGTATACTTTGACTATTGATTTCTCTAATAATATAATCAATTACTACAAATCAACATCTTACATTCTTACCACATGTAAAATATGAACCTATTGATGAATCATACATAAATTTTGACTAATTGATGGACAAAGTTTGAAATGTTTGATTTTTTAAGTTCTATTTGGCCCAACATTTTGAAATGGAGGGAGTAGTAAGAACCTGTAGTTCTGGTGCCCTATGGGAATGGCCATACCATTCAGCGTACTCATTGATGTCACGTAGTCGGAAGTCCTGTAAGCAATAGTTTCTCAACAACAATCGAGATCGTACCCATATTAGAGAAGTAAATATAGTGTGTGCAGAGCATACCGCTGAGAGATCAACGATCTTTAAGTGTCGGGGTAAACTTTTGATAATTTCCTGATAAAAAAATATTATAGTTAGGCAGTGCATTGTAAAGTTTATTAAAATCTAGTGTTCCACACGTTGTACAACAGAGTCTAAGATAGTATTGTATTAACAAATTCAATAAAAGGTATGAAGAATTTAAGGTAAAAACATAGTAGCAATAAACAAACCTGTGTTGTACCATGTGGCAAGCAACAAAAAACAGCATCAACGTCTGAAAAGTCAGCGTCTTTTATTGCAACCAATCTCGGCAGGTCCTGCAAATCAGAAGAAAATCAACAGTATTTTATGATTTTGACAAACATAACAAATAAAGCTGTGATGATATAACTCTAGTGCACAGAAATGTAGTACAGCCCAGAGGCTTAGTTGCTTATTGATATAACTAGGCTAAGATCATAGATGAGGAGGAAGAGAGAAGATAAGTTCTCACCAGCATTCTCAAGTGAGGAAATACAGATCCAAACTGCTCGCCAGCTTTTCTATCTGCAGTCATCACTTCTGTATAGAACTGAGGGTGGCTCGCTAGAAAACGAACAATCTGTTAACAAAAGCATAGCAACGACATTAGCAAAAAAGAACCAAGAACAAAAATCATCATACAAAATGAGATCATAATGATGGGACAACCTCAGCTCCAGTATAACCGCTGGCCCCTAGCACTGCAATGCGTATGCCATCCCCTGATTTAGGGGCTGCTGCCTTAGGGGAGAAAAGCTTCTGCGGTGAAGAAGCAATGGATCCCCTCACATGGAGGGGCAGGGCTCCAACCTAAGCAGAGTATCATTTTCATTAGCATTTCATATACACCTCAGAATCTTACTATTATATAGAAAAGAAAAAAAATGCAAAACTTAATTCACCTGCTGAGGTTTCTTGAGTACGATACCCGCAAAATGGCTTCGAATTAGATCCAAGGATTCTATTATGCACAGAAAAGAAGTATTTAAGTGCTTGTCAGGTCCATATAGTCACATAATGTAGTTTGCTGAAACTGCAAACAATCATAATCAGAACAAAGAATTGCTCACTACGACCACCAAATCACTGTAACTAGAAGTCAGAGAATACTATCATTGAGGATGTTAACATGACAAATTGAAGGAAACTGGTACTAAATAATGAGTGTACGGAACTATGATAGAGCATCCCAATCTAATATAGGCTGCAGGTCATCCCAATCGGTGTATGTCATGAAAACAAGGGTTGAATTGAATCCCTCTAACTGCGCCACCCATTGACTCCACCCAAAACCACGCTTCCCCAGTCGTCCCCAATCCAATGACAGAACTAGGCCTGCAAACGGTGCAGGGTTCGGGGCGCACCTAATCAAGACCCGTTGCACCACTATTGACAAACGTGGTTCACGGGTCAAACCGCCCCGCTCGTCCACTGGGCAGGTTCGCCCACTGTTACAAATATCAGTTTGGTAGGACAGGAAGACACTGTCCAAGCTCAAAAGTGCACGGACAGCAAAGAAACCACAGGCTATAGCTAGATTGTGAGCATTCAGGCTCACAGTCACAATGCAGAGTTTTCTGTGTAATAGCTAGATTGGCTCTGAATAGTGAGTAGTGTTTTCTGGGCAAGCATGGCAATGAGGCACAGTGGGTTCAGCACTGCGGAAACGTATCATCAATAGTTCGAAGCTCAAGAACCATTCGAGCCAAAGTAAACAGGGTCCAGTCATCACAAATCACAATAGAAGAACCTTTTGGATCTGCCCAGAGGTGATTCCGGCGGCCGAGGCCATCGTCTGCGCCTGCGGCTGCTGCATCCCGTCCCCGCGGCCGGCGCCCGGAACGAACGAGCGGGGAGGCCGGAGGCCGTGAGTGAAGCGGCGGGGAGGGGAGCGAGGTGGCAGGGAGGCGAACGAGGGCGATAGGGTTCCACCAATAGGGCGGATCCCCCACCCCCGCCCGGAGTGTCGAGCGCGGACTGCAGTGGCGCCGAGCGGCCGAGCGTGCGAGGTAGAAGACGACGCCCGCGAGGTTGAAGACGACGCGCGGAGTGGTGGGCCTTTTGTTTTGGGGCTGGCCGGCTGGGGCATACGCCGGCAGGCAGCATGGGCCATCTGGCCACTGGCCTACATCGGCCCATCTGGCCACTGGCCTACATCATCTGCCTGCCTGCTCCTGTGGGCTCCGCCCTACCTCATACTATTTTGCAAAATAATTTTGGGCTGGGTCCGCCACTCTAGTCTAGAAACAGAAAGGGGGAAAAAAAGGAGAAAGCATTAGAGAGCGTATTGGAACGCGAATGTTTCTACGCGCACATAAAATTCGGAAGAAACAATACAACGCAGAATATTTAGTGGATGCAAGATTTTCATTCAAAATTATACAATACTGAAAAGATATATTCTCACAGGAATCTTAATATTTGAACCATTTCACAATGGTGTCATGGCGTCTTAAAGCTTCGATTATTGCGTCTAGAAGATGTATTTGCCCATCTCCATCATCCTCTTCGATGCCATCACTGATTCACAATGTTCCTTATGGAGGATAGACCTGAAGTGTGCCTAGTGAGTGGCCTTGAAAACGACCTTATAAACCGGGTTTAAGTTCAAGCGAACAGGGCAAAAATCTTTTATCAAAAATGAAGTCATTCGTCTCAACCATAATAAACCGGGCTGATAAGTGTGAATCTTCTTGCTTGTAATGAGTTTCACCTATAGTTTTGTTTTTCAAGTACTTCTTCATATTTTTTTGTTGTTGTCAAACTCCATCTTCATTGATTAATTTAAAGAGCCACTTGCTAAACAAACATTTTGAGTCTCTAGGTCTAAGATTCCTAAACTTCTTTGCTCCTTTGGTAAGCATAGGACACCTAGTTTTGTTGGTCTATATTTTCTTATGATTGTCACGTTGCCAAAATAAACTAGAACTATAAATATCTTTTTGAAATCCCTTTCAGTACCTCGAAAAAGGACATCATATACATAGAAACACTGCTCAAAATAGAGTTTATCAAAACTAAACGGCCTCCATAGATAGAAGTTTTTCTTTCGACTGCTTTTTTTAAAAGCGGTCTTTAATAGCTTTCTAGTCCTTAATATTAGGTTTTATGTGGTATATTTGGATGCCTTGATTTTGAGACCAAGGGACTACACCATTTTATATGTAAAGAATGTTATTTTGCGATATGTCACTCAATAGCAAGAACTTAGTGCTTCCATCAAACTCAAGACATGCCAGTTCAATTTGTATATTTTTAACTATTGTTTTCGTTTTCCGAGATATAACTTTAACTAATTTTATATAAAAAATATTCATATTTATGGTACATAATTAATATCATTAGATAGATTATTAAATTTATTTTTATAATAAATTTATTTGGAGATACAAATGTTGCACATGTTTTCTATAATCTAGTCAAACTTACGGCACGAAAAAAACGACAAATATTTAGGGGCAGAGGGAGTATGCGCGTGCTGTGATTTTCCAAAAAAAAAACATTGCCACATGTATATATGCTTTTTTCGGAAAAGCTCAGCCACGACCGTTCGTCCAGCCGGACGCGGCTCCCAGTCCTACCTTCCTCCTACGCTTCAGCGGACCAACCTCTAATAAAAAAGAAAAAATTCTCACTTAGGCTGTGGTGTCCTCCTCACCTACTCTAAGCCTTGCTCAAACGTCTCTCCTGCATGCCCGGCCCTTCCCACGTTGCTCCTTCCCGCGAGGCACCCGACCCCTTCCCTCGCTACTCTACGCGCCCGCGCTGCACCACCATCCAACGCTGCGTCACCATCCACCTCACCCGTCGTGGAAGGGGAGGCAGGGGGAGGCCTACGCCTAGGGAGGTGGCTTGTGCCTGTGCCTGTGCCTCCGTTCACCTCGCGTCGTCGGCAGAAAGGGGAAGCCTACCCATGCAGTTTCCCACCAGGTAGCCCATGCCCGCCGGCAATGCTGTGTTTTTCAAGTGTTAACATGCGTTTTCAAACATGTTGTAAGCCTATGTTTCATGTGTTTCAGATGTATGTTTCAAGTGTTTCGTATAGATGTTGCAAAAGTAGATCAGGATGCTACACATGTTGTAATGGCTATACACGTATGTTTCAAGTGTATGTTCTAAATGTTCATATGTTCCAGACAAATGTTGCAAGTGTTTTATCTGGACGTTGCAAAAATAGATCAGGATATTGTATACATGCATGTTGCAAGCATATGTTTAAAGCGTTTTCAGGTGTTTCATACGTATGTTTGTAAGTGTTTAATCTGGATGTTGCATATGTTTGTAATGGTTTTTAAATGTTTTTCAGGCATTTTCGCAAGTGTTTCAAACGCTTATTTCAAGCTTCTTTTATATATTGCAACTGTTGCATTTGAATTATTTCAAAAATGAATCGGGACAATGCACATGCGATGCGCGTGAGAAGTGACCGGCGGTACGGATCCACTGTTGGTCCGCTCGCTCACCAACCTGATACACTAGGCGCAGTGGCGGATGCACGATGCGGGATAAGGGGGGCTAAAACAATGGAGATGTTGATTTGCATGAAGATTTAATGGTGAAATCAAACTTTTGCTACAGCGATTAGCGGTGAAATTCCAGCCCCCCCCCCCCCCCCCCTGGATCCGCCCCTGACTAGGCGCTCGTTCGCTCTCGGTGCATGCAGCGTCCGGACGCTTGCCGGTGATGGCATTCTGGGTGTCGCTTTATCTGAACAAAGTTGTGTTTTGCTTTATTTTCATTTATTATTCCGAAACAAATCCGAAATAGACAGAATTTATTCTTGCCGGCATGGCTATCCTTTATTTGTCCTTCCTGAGTTGCGCGATCTGGATGTTGTCGACATCCAGCTTCCTGAAGTTGCTTCTCCTCCTGGTTCTGAAGAACTCGCCCCAACTGTACGCGTCGTACCTTGACGGGTTCTCCTCGCTCACCATCTCCTCCAGCGGCTCCACCAGGGTGCCCATGGCCGGGTTGAAGAAGTAGGGGATGGAGAACCTCTCCTTCTCCGAGTTCACCGACGCCCGGTGCTCCACGCTCTCGTACCTGTCATTGCTCCACACCTGCAACCCAAATCCAAACACAACTTTTTTATTTGTTCAGCAACGACAGCATCACCCTGCAGATTGCAGGCTGCAGGTAGCATTGGATGGATGAAGGACCTCGATCGGCAGGCAGGCACCTGAACGACGTCGCCGACATTGACGACGAACGAGCCACGAACAGGCTCCACGCGCACCCACTCGCCGTCGGGCCGCCTCCGCACGTCGAGCCCGCCGACGTCGTCGTCCTGGCGCAGGATGGTCAGGGCGCCGCTGTCCTTGTGGCGGCCGAGGCCGAGGGCGAGGTCCGGCCGAGGGCACGGAGGGTACCGGTTCATCCGCATGTACGTCGTCTGACCGTCTCCGAAGAAGCCGTGCAGCCGGTTGGGTCTCAGGTGCAGGCTCCGAGCGATCAGCTCCAGCAGCTTGAAGGCTAGCTCCTCCATCGCCGCCGCGTACTCCTCCAGTGCCGCTCTGCGTGCGAAACAGAGTCAACGCTGGTGGTGGTGGGTGCAGACAGAGTCACCTACAGTATGCTAGAGGTGGCGAGAAGAGAGGGGTACCGGAACCCCGGCAGGTCGCCGTCGTCCGGCCACTTGTTCACGAACACCAGCTCGTCGTCGGCCTGCGTCGGCGGCGGCGGCGGCTCGTGCGGGAAGATGTCGAACACCTCCTTCCAGTCCCGGACGTTCTTGGTGTGCTCGGCGTCGTAGTACCCGAGCGGCGCCTGCTCGGTGCGCCGCATGGCCGCCTTGCGCTCCGGCGGCAGCGCGAAGAACGCACGCCCGACCTCCACCGCCCGCGCCACCGTCGCCTCCGGCACGCCGTGGCCCACGGCGACGAAGAAGCCCCAGTCCCGGCACGCCGCGCCCACCTCGGCCGCCAGCGCATCCACGGTGCCCGGCGATGGCGGCGTGCCAGCTAGCGGTGACAGGTCGATGACCGGGACGCCGGTGGCCTGGAGGACGGGCGACACAAGCCGGTGCTCGGTGGCCTGCACGAATGCGTCGTCCATAGTGGATGTCCGCTTCGTGCTGAGGTGTGCTGGGATGGTTACGGAACTTACGGGTCAACGTCGTGAGTGGGAGATCCGGTAATCGTCCCTATCAGCAACTACTTGTGCAGTTGTGCTCATCGAAGCATCAGTCTCAAGTTCAACGTGGGCGATGCCCGATATCTCTTATAATCCTAATCCTCGTTACATGTTATATCTCAATATCCAAAACATTCACATCATATTTCACTAATAACCATGTTATACTACTAATTTCTAACATCTTAATGCAAACTATCCATATCATCTCAAGTTCTATCTCAACATGCAAAGACATCCCCGTCATCTTGCACTAATAGACATGTCATACCACTAACTTCCAACCTTTTAATGCAAGCTATCCACGTCATTTCAAGTTCTATCTTAACATACAAGACATCCACATCATCTTCCACTAATAGTCATATCATGCCATTGACTTTCAACTTCTTAGTACAAGCTATCTACGTCATCTCAAGTTCGATCTCAACATGCAAGACATCCTTATCACGTTCCACTTACTATCCACATCATCTGTCATTCGTAGATATGTCATCCCACTAACTTTTAACCTCTTAATACAACTATTCATGTCATCTCTACTTAATTTTATTTTTTATTTTTCGCAATCACCACAGCAACGTATGGAGTACCTTCTCGTTCTAATAATACAACAGCTTTGATTCCCTGAAGGCACACGCGATTACTTCATCTTCGAAGAAATCGAAGAGATAATCTATCGGCCCCCCCCCCCCCCCCCCCCCCCCCCCCCCTTGCACTTGTTGCCTGACAGTAAGATCCATCATAATTCAGTTTCACGACTCGACCATGACTGCGTAGTGGAGGATACTAGAGGGATTAACTAGTTATACATGACTAATTTTATAGAACTTTTTTTGAATCACAAGCACGTTCACGCTATGATGAGCTACTTGATCATGTACACTAGAAGATTGGTTCCTAATATGATGAGCTACTTGACCATTGTAACTGCTATGTTTTGTAACTCTTCTCTATCATTACACAAATTGGTAGATCTCCTGCCGTTCTTTTTAAAAAATAATGATTTTCTAATTATTTCTAATTAAAGAATATACCGATGAGGGAGTTAAACGTGACTTAGAAGATATTGATCACCTCAAAGCTATAGGTGCCGATGGAATGCCGGCTATGTTTTATATGCAATTTTTGGAATATTGTGGGACAAGTAAGTGTGAGATCATGTGTGACGAAAAATTGGCCTGAAACAAAATTGATATTGCAAAGTGATTAATATAAAGATATTTGTTAACATTTACGTATTGCAAATGTGTTTTCTTGAGATGAATGGCACACTGTGTGAGTGGGGCTGCATTGATTGATCCTGAGCCAAGTCATGGAGCAAAGTATTTATATTTAGGTAAAGACTTTGTCATGGATGTGCGGGCGATAAACACACCCCACACCCGCACACCTCAGCATGCTCTCTCTCTCCGGTAACCGGCGGCCTCCTCCCCGACGACCTCGCCCCTCCGCATCCTTGCGCCGCGCTGGCTTGGGGTTCTGGCAGGTTCAGCTCCGACGACGGTGCCGCCCTGGTAAGGTAGGCAGCTTCCTCCTCCTCCTCCTCCTAGATTTGCGAGCTAGGGTTCCGGCGAGCTCTCCATCTCGTCTTCCCCAACTTGGCGGCCTTAGAAGGGAAGGTTGGGGGGGGGGGGAGGAAGGCCGGCCAGGCAGCGTGGATGGCAGTTAGGGACCCTAGCGGCGGTGGAGGCAACCGGCCAAGTCAGGGTGGGGGTGCCATGTCCATGGCGGGAGGGGGGGGGGGGGGGGGGGTTGGCACCGCGCGCGAGGTAGGGTTTCACCAAAGCGGCCATGGCCGCTGAGCTCCGACGAAACCCTAGCTCGCCCGCAGCGGGGCGGTGAGACCGTGGCGGCGGGACGGTGGGACCTCAGGGAGGAAGAAGATAGATAGTTGGACCACGGGAAGACGAGAGAGGAGCGCGCACGTGCGGAGCGGCCGGCCGTGCGAGTGGCCTAACGCATGGCCAGCCATGCTATAGCCTTGTCCATTGGTATTTTTGTTAGTCTTTCAATGTGCTCCTTTTAATTGGGCCGTTCCAAATTGTAATTTATTCTAGTTTTTTCTAAGCTCATGGATTTTTCTATGCACTTAGACATACACTATGTCTACCAGAAAAGCTAAAACTATTTATAATTCAGAATAGAGGTAATAGCTAACCATAATCTAAAAAACTGAAAAAGGTACATGAGTTTGTTTTGGTGTGCTCCGCTTCGATCGGCTCGTTGGAAATGGCATACCGTGATATATCGAGGCCTAGCTACTTTTGCTCTTCCGTACTGCTGTCGCAGCCATACATATGGCGCATGATTGTGGTTGGAATCCGAGGAAGATCAACCAACTCGGTTTGATTTTGCAAATAAACCAGACCGTCAGAATTATTATTCACAAACATACCAAATTAAAGTAGGAGTGCTCATCACACATATTCACATCCATGTTCACACACAACACGCCCAATATTTGTTCTACCACGAACGGCGACATGCATATATAGCGTCCTCTGAATCGATCTGAAGACGATGGCTGGTCACCTCGGCATGAAACCAAACAGGGTTCATTCGGGGGCGATCAATCTCAGAAACATTTGTGTACGCCACTGAAATTGTGCAAGTCTGTCACAAAAGGAAGCTACCGGCGCTGGTGCTTAAATTGGATTTTGCCAAAGCATTTGACACGGTGAATTGGGAGGGTCTGTTCAGAGTTCTTCGAGCAAGGGGCTTCAATGATCTCTGGGTAAATTGGATACATAAAATTCTTGCCTCATCCAAGTCAGCGGTAATGGTGAATGGGTGCCCTGGGCCTTGGATAACCTGCAAAAGAGGACTTCGTCAGGGCGATCCTTTGTCGCCTTATCTCTTCCTATTAGTGGCTGAAACTTTACAGTGCATGATCAAGGCAAACACCAACAGTATAACACACCCAATTTGTGTTGGACAGCCCTGTGCAGTACTCCAATACGCCGACGATACTTTAATCGTGCTAAAAGGTGACTTGCAGGACATTAGAACTCTGAAGGTTCTGCTAGATCAATTTGCTAGCATGACAGGGCTGCATATTAACTATGCCAAGAGTACGGTTGTGCCAATCCATATGGCTGAAGATACAGTGCAAGCTTGTGAACTGGGTTGCAGAAGAGAAGGTTTCCCTCAAACCTACTTGGGCCTCCCACTTTCAGTAAATAAGTTGTCCATCTCAGCTTACACTCCGTATATTCAGAAAGCAGACAAGTATCTTGCTTCCTGGCAGGCGAGCCTCCTTAACACAATGGGTCGTGTGGTACTTGTTAATTCAGTTCTAGACAGCCAACTCGTCTACTTCACGAGTTCTCTACCACTGCCTACATCACTGATTCAACAAATGGACAAACGACGCCGCGCCTTCATGTGGTCTGGGAAAACCGATGGGAAAGCCTCTCCATCAAAGTGTTTGGTGGCATGGCCAAATGTGTGCACTACAAAAGACCTAGGAGGGCAGGGCATCAAGGATGTGGGCACGCAAAAACATTTGCTTGCTGCTGAAATTGGTTCATAGATTGCACTGCTCTGAAAATTCAGCATGGGCACAATGGGTAAGACAGAGAGCATGTACCGCAACACTGAAAGGAGACCTGCAGGGGGAACATTGGGATGTACTTCGATCCATCCTACCCCTTTACCAAGCCATCACCACTGTTGACCTCGGCGACGGAAAGAGCACTTCCTTCTGGTTCGACGTTTGGTATGGTGACGATGCTCTAGGAGACACATACCCAGCCCTCCTCAGTCACTGCAGGCAACAGGATGTTTCGGTGCAGCAGGTTGTCGAGGATGGACTGCAGGGTACCATGGTCTCCAGACTTTCAACAATGGCAGCGCAACAACTTCAGGAGATGCAGAACGTGATTGATGCAGTAAACTTAACTGAAGATATGGACCGTCGGCTGTCTCCTTTCAGCTGCGGTGAAGGTAAATTGGACACTGGAAGTATATACAAGCTTCTGAAAGCCCGTGGACAGGAAGCGGATGAAAGCGTGGTCTTCATCTGGAAGACCTCAGCTCCACCACGGGTCCAGTTGTTTATGTGGTTACTGTCACAAAAACGTATCCAGTGCCGCGTCAATCGGCTCGTTGGCATACCGTGACAGCGAGGCCTACTTTTGCTCTTCCGTACTGCTGTCGCAGGCGCAGCCATACATATGGCGCATGATTCTGGTTGGAATCCGATCGAGGAAGATGAACCAACTCGGTTTGATTTTGCAAATAAACCAGACCGTCAGAATTATTATTCACAAACATACCAAATTAAAGTAGGAGTGCTCATCACACATATTCACATCCATGTTCACACACAGCACGCACATATATTTGTTCTAACACGAACGGCGACACGCATATATAGCGTCCTCTGCATCGATCTGAAGACGACGGCCGGTCACCTCGGCATGGAACGGATCCTGCTTGTCCTAGTCCTGTAGTATCTTTGCTATCTAGGCGAGGACGAGGCTCTTCTTGAAATGCGCGATCTGGATGTTCTCCACGTTGAGCTTCTTGAAGTTGCTGTTCTTCCTGGTGCTGAAGAATTCGCCCCAATTGTAGGGGTTGTACCTGGGCGGGTCGTCCTCGCTCACCAGCTCCTCCACGGGCTCCACCATGGTGTAGCTCGCCGGGTTGAAGAAGTAGGGCAAGGAGAACCTCTCCCTCGCCGAGTTCACCGACACCCGGTGCTCCGCGCTCTCGTACCTGTCGTTGCTCCACACCTGGATGAGGTCGCCGACGTTGATGATGAACGAGTCCGGCACGGGCCTGACGCGGACCCACTCGCCGTCGGAGCGCCGCCGGACGTCCAGCCCGCCGACGTCGTCCTGGTACAGGATGGTCAGGGCGCCGCCGTCCTTGTGCCGCCCCACGCCGAGGGCCAGGTCGGGGCTCGGGCACGTAGGGTAGTGGTTCAGCCGGATGAAGGTGGTCTGGTCCTTGAAGAAGCCGTGCAGCCGGTCGGGCCTCAGCTTCAGGCTCCGGGCGATCAGCTCCAGCAGCTTGAACGCCAGCTCCTCCATCGCCTTCGCGTACTCCTCCAGCGCCTCTCTGCAGCCAAAAATATCATCGGTCCAGCATGTTCAATTATTGTTAAATTAAATAATGCTAATATGAGAATACTAGCTATAGAATAAGTTATTTTATACCTACCTCTATTTACGATAATTTTTATACTTAAGGATCTTTACCGTAACATTACGATAAACCACTTAGTGAAAAGTTAATATGTAAATTAGTATAATAATTATTGTAACTTAAAGTGGCTATAGAATAAGTTATTCTATAACCAGTCGTGTATATATATATATATATATATATATATATATATATATATATATATATATATATATATATATATATATATATATAAAAGTTTCGTTTCGTCGCTCTCCTGAAGCCCGGCAGATCCTGGGGCCACTTGTTCTGGAACACAAGCTCGCCGTCGGCCACGGCGGCCGGCGGCGGCGGCTCGCGAGGGACGAGGTCGAACACCTCCTTCCAGTCCCTCACGTTCTTGGTGTGCTCCGACTCGTAGTACCCAAGCGGCCCCGCCTCGCTCCTCCGCA
The DNA here is from genome assembly GCF_019320115.1 of Miscanthus floridulus. Taxonomy (NCBI): domain Eukaryota; kingdom Viridiplantae; phylum Streptophyta; class Magnoliopsida; order Poales; family Poaceae; genus Miscanthus; species Miscanthus floridulus. The sequence continues at coordinate 47,020,638 of NC_089580.1, read as the reverse complement.
CGGCGGCCTTCCGCTCCGGCGGCAGCGCGAAGAAGGCGCGCTGCGCCGCCGTCACGCGCGCCACGGTCTCCGCGGGCACGCCGTGGCCCACCACCACGAAGAAGCCCCAGTCCCGGCTCGCCGCGCCCACCTCGGCGGCCAGCGCGTCCACCGCGGCCGCGTCGCCGCCATCGGCGATGAGAGGCGAGAGGTCGATGAGAGGGATGCCGGTGGCCTCAGTCATGGTGGGCTTCGGGCGGTGCTCGGGGGCCTGCACGAAGGCCTGGTCCATGGCGAGGCTGCCCATGGCGATCACGTTGCTCCGTGGGAAGGTTGTGTGAGGCTGTGATGTCTTGGCTACTTGGCGCCTGTGCGAGAGTGAGGCTGGGGCCTGTGATGAGGTGGTTAAATGTGACGTTTGGCCTGGTTGGATTCAATGAATCTGGATGGATTTTTAGGTGAATCTTGTTTTCTAGCACTTCTTCCATTTAATTGGCTGATGTGTCCATGTACACAAGCTGATGGGTGTAGTCCCTCGGCCCAGGAAAAAAAAACACGCGTGTCCAGAATTACGTTTTTCAGACGGAGAGAGTACTAAACAAACTTTGTGTTGTTTTGATCGATGGTGCGGTTGTGCTTGGTGTGTTCTAGTAGTATGTGTGACGTCACGGATGATTGAAGGATCCGGTTCCACTATAGCCCGGGGTGGGATGTTATACTCGTATGATATGATGCTTTTGTACTAGCGCAAGAGTTATGGAGAAGTAAAACTTTTTTTTCTTTGGCTATATACTAGCGCCTGATCGTGTGCACACGGAAATGCACGTTCCTGCTTACTTCTCTTTGCGTTATTTTCTCCTCACCACTAGAAAAATTTTAGCTGACGTTTGGTTCCACGACCGGAAGGGTAACACGAATGGAACGGATACCTTTTCTGTTTGGTTGGTCATTATTGTTTTTTATGGTAGCGAGCGGGACCGACTAACACCGATAATCGGGCGTGAACGGATGGCTGAAGGCTCGGACCTATTCCCAGACCAATCGTTTCCATCGTACGTCTAACCCGATAGCGCTGTGATCGGGTCACACCGAAAAACGATTCAACCAGACAACACCTCAGTGAGGATGATCCCATGATCCCATACCATGGTACCTACCGTGGATTCACGACATCTGTCATGCGCATGTATCTAACATATATGATTGTTGCTTAAATTTAGGAGAAATAGTTACAAATAAAAATTATAAATCTCTTCTGCGTTTGGTTCATACACGTGCCGTGAATCCACAACATGTGCTCATGGTTGTTCCATAGGGATTGTCCTCACTGAATTTTTGCCCTCACCACACCTCCAACTCTCCTACCTCGATCGGGAGTCGCCGCCCTCACAGTCACAGCTACCCAGCCTGTGACTGCAACCGCTGCTAATCTTAGTGTCTTCTTTGTCCCTTGCTAGAGTGCGCCCGTCTCCCACCACCTTCGATAATGTAGCACCTCTTTTGCCGCCACCTTCCTCCACCGTCGTCACCAATCTTAGTCGTTACGTCTTCTTCATCTTTGATCGATGCCCTCGCCGCCTACACTGCCCAATCAGCGTCTCCCACCTGCCAACGGACGACGCCCCCACTACCCCCGCCCTCCACCGTCGTCTCTGCCACTACCACCATCGATCTGTCAAAGAGGTGAAGAACCACTTTAATGGAATCTTGGCTTGGAGAACGAAGCACCTTGTGATCAAGCCAGTTCATAGATAACCACTCATAGAACAATCAGGGGCTAAAACACAAGCTTCATAGGAGGCTAAATCATCTGCAACCCTGTTACATGTTCTATTACAGATAGAGACTTTACAAGAGTTGAAGTCATACACCATATGGTCTCTAATATGATGGATTAATGAACCAATCTTGCTTCTATCCTTCTCTGTTGAAGATAGAGCCAATGCTAAGGTTGTAGCATCTGTTTCCAGAATGATATGCATCATGCCAAGATGTGTTGCCTGGATTCCTTGGAGGGCCGCCATTGCTTCAGTTTACAAAGCAGAAGCTGTATATCTCATATTATCAGCGCTAGCTGTAAGCACATCCCCACATGTATCTCTAATCACAAAGCCTCGGCCTCCTGTTCTCGTTTGTTGGTAAAAGGCACTGTCAATATTGATCTTGTAATTGTCAATAGGTGGTGGCTTCCACGAGCATGGTACAATTTTTTTATAGACCGACCAGTATTGTTCAATCTCTCAAATTCTAGCTGATGGTACATTATAGAATTCTGAATTTCTGATGCACTCATAAGCCTATGGCCTTCGTTTACCTTATTCCGTGCTGACCACCATCTTCACAACAACACTATCACCTTTAAATGTACAGATTTTTCAAGAGACAAGATCATGTGGACGGTTTCCCTCTCTGATTGACATCCTAGTAACATTACCATGTGTTCTTCCATATTCAATAGCCGCCAACAGTGTTTCAAAAAAAATATGGCCACAATCTTCGTCCGGTCTGTTGCAAACCAGACATAGGGTGTCTGTTTTAATTCCTCGACAGGCCAAATTTCTTCTTACAGGAAGACTGTTGTGGGCTAAACGCCAAATACACATCTGGACCTTGTTGGGGACTTTTAGTTGCCAAATCTTATGCCATTGGAATTCGCCTTCCCTATTAATTACAGTCCGAGATGTAGAAGCATCCATGTGGGCAAGTGCGTCTCTTCTGGCCACAGCTAACTTATAAGCTGATTTAACGAAGAAAAGTCCATTTGAATCAAAGTGCCAAGCTGGCCAATCTTCCATTCAATCATCAATAGGAATCCTAAGAATCTCATTTGCATCTTTTGACCAAAAGGTATCATGTACTACTTGCACATCCCATCCTCCAGTTATTGGATTAATTAACTCATCCACTCTCCTTAGCAAAGAAGTACGCCTTGGTGTAATCGGCCTTCTGGTAGTATCTTTAGGTAGCCATGGGTCCTCCCAGGTTTTAATCTTTTCTCCATTGTCGATTCTCCAAATCAAGTCTTTCTTTTGTAATTCCCGCCCTGTTCAGTATACTTCTCACAGCATATGGGCGACAACTGAGAATATCTGACTGAGGGAAGTATTTGGCTTTTAAGACTTGACCACATAATCGGCATGTTCGCTGATTGGTTTCTAGGCTGATAAGTCCGGCTGGTGCTGGTTTGTTGTGAGTGTTGGTTGACTGATAAGCTCTAGCTGAAACCAACAAGCAAACAGACTAAATGTATCAGGATTTGTGAGTGGTCGCCATGCTTGTCTACCGAACATGGCCATATTGAAAAGATGCAAATCCCTGAATTCTAGGCCACCCTTTTTCTTGGGTCTAGTCCTTCTCCCAACTCAAGACAAAAATAATAAAATCCACAGGCCTTGAGGGCTTGAGGCAGCTGGAAACAGGGCATCATGATGGCAAGCCGAAACGCCACCATAAGGTGGCAGTTTGGCGTCCATTTCTCCCGATCGATCAGCAAGAACCGGGACAGCAAGCAGCGAGTGAGAGATGTTCCGGGCCGCTTTTCGGAGCATGATGTCCAACTCCCCAGCTTGTCTCCATGCCTCCGGTTGAGCAGCCGTGTCCCCCCTCACGCCTCACCAACAGTCACCCGTGCATGTGCCCGGTCCCCGTCGAGTTCTTGCTGAATGCTGAGTGAGCATCAGTGACAGTGACAGGGAGACAAGCTACCGTATGCGCTGCTGCTGTCACACCAAAAACTTCCCTTTGCACCGGCCGATCTGTATGCACCGGCTGGCCTGGCCCTCCCCTGTTCATGGATCGACTGGCGATGACTGACGTGGATGCATGCCTTTGACACTCTAGCTAGTATGGGCCTGGTGACATGCATGCTGGTAGCAATGGCGAAAATATTTTTAATTTAATTTGTTTCTGTGTGTGATAGTGTGCTTAGGTTGGAGGCAACGCGTACCAGGTGCCGGGCGGGCGGAGGGACGGCAACGTCTCGGTGGCTCAGGAGACGAGCGCCCGCGACGGCGAGCGTGAAGCAGCTGAACCAGATCTTCGGCGCCAAGGGCTGAGCCAGTCGGACATGGTCGCCCTCTCGGGGGCGCACACGATCGGGATGTTGCAGTGCAGCTCCTTCAATTCAGGAGCTGGCTCTACGCCTACGGGCCCAACGCCGGCGGGCAGGACCCCAGTTACGTGCCGGCGGGCAGACGGTGCCACTGGACCCGATGACGCCGACGGCCTTCGACACCAACTACTACGCCGCCATCATACCGTCGCCAACCGCGGCCTGCTCAGCTCCGACCAGGCGCTGCTGAGCGACCCGACCACGGCGGCACAGCACAGGTGATCGGCTACACCAACAACTAGCCAGGAGACGTTCCAGGCCGACTTCGGCGCCGCCATGGTCAAGATATGGGCGCCGCCGGCAGCATCCGGACCAACTGCAGGGTGGCAAACTGAATGGGCGCATTTGGACGTACCTGTCGGGGCGTACGTGTACGTACGATGCAGAGTGTAAGGCCTCGTTCGACTTACCCTATATTTGACTTGTTTAACTTTTTTTTTATCGAAATAATGTTTTTCTTTCACAACATTTCAGTCAGAACAGTGTTTTTCAGTCAATTTCAGCCAAGATTCAGTAAGCCGAACGGAGCCTAAGGGTGGTGTGGTCTCTGATAATGTTCTCCGGTTCTATAGATTTGTACTTCTGCACGTGCTACAGCGCTAGATATAGCTTAGAGGAAGGCTAATAATGCAGCCGACTACTGGTTGTACAGAAACTTACAGTCAATTTATCAGCCTACTTATATAATAGTTAGTTGGCTTATAGCCCACTTGTCTACATAAGCTTGTTTCTCTTTTTTTTCCTCACCTCTCTCTCTTCCACATCAGCCTACAACCTGTCTATAGCCCCTTATAATACTTGCTCTTAGCTCGTAGGTCTGTAGCTTTTCTTTTATGTAATATAGCTTTGCTCATTATTTTGGCCTGTGTACTTCTTACCTGCCTATGGTTGCGACAAGTATACCATGATAGTGGTCAATAAAAGGCTGCTACAAACAAGTCATTGTAACCTCTCCATGTGTACAGTGTACCTCGCTACCTGCGTCTCCTGTCCCCAGGCCCCCAAGTGCATACTAGCTAGACAGGATATGAACCAACCGCTGCTCCAAGTATTCATTCACTATGGGCGCGTTTGGTTTCCTGGATGCAGCCCAACCAAGCTCCTCGCGTGCAGCTAGCGCATGATTGGTTGGCTGTGCTAGCCACTGGGCCTGTCCCAGGCCATGCAAAACGGACGCCCGAAGCTGGCTCTGTGGATACGAGAAATTTTCTCGTTTCTATCGGGCCAGGCTGCCGTGGTGCAGCGCACTTGAGCGTGAGGTACCGAATGAGAGAGCAGTGGTGCGGGACACCAAACAGTGTCTCTCCGTGACTTGGCTAGACAGAAACGATAACCAAACAAGAGAAGCTGCATGTGCTAAGCCTGGCCGGCCGGAGCCAGGACGTTAGAATACGAGCCAGGCTTCATTCATCCGGAGACCAAACGCGCCATATATTTTGGCGTAACCAGAGAGTCTTCAATATACTACTAAATAACACTTTCGATCTCCTATAGGTTTAGTTGGGTTCTTATCTTAGTATTTTGCTCTTCAAGAGTAACACAAGATACAGCAATTGCAATTCTCCGGTTCAAGTTAATTTAAAGAATTCCATCTAGTTTACTGCAATTCTAATCACTGTATATTCCTATGTTAATAGCATTTGTTCGATGTACTCAGTTTCCTGTAACTTCTATGAAATGTTTTGAGATGTTGTCTTCGCAAACAATAAGGCTTAGGAGTGGGCATCCGTCCGTCCGGACGCCGTATTCTAGGCCTTCGTGGCCCAACAGACCTGCTCCCCTGTGTCTCCCAATCTATCTCTCAAAATATCTTCCAGTCCCATGCTTGCCCATCGCGTGCGCTCGTTGTTCGGCTGTTGCCGTCTTCACTGCCGTGCACCCTATCTCATGGCGCGCGGCACCCCATCCGGCACAGCGCTCCCATCCCACATCGTGCCCCCTCCGCCACCACGCCATGCTCCATCCCCCGCCGTGCCCGCTCTAGCTCGACGTGCACTGCACTCCCGCTCCAGCTCGCTGCGCGCCGTGCCCCCGCTGCTGCATGCCGTGTCTCGTCCCCCACACGCGTCAGGGTGCTGCTAGGGTGCTGTTGAGGTGCCGCCGCCGCCGTTCCCCACCATAAGGTCATGGCTGCTGTCGACGTCGTGGCCGTCGTGACGCAGGACCTCAGCAAAGAGATGTTGCGATCAAACTGCATGTTGTAAGCCTATGTTTCAAGTTTATTAGACGTTTTAGAGGTATGTTGCAATTGTTTCATATGAATGTTGCAAAAGTAGATTAGGGATGTTGCACATGTTGCAAGTATTTCAGAGGCATGTTGCAAGTGTTTCAGAGGTGTTGTTAAAATGGTTCATCTGTTCCAGACGTATGTTGCAAGCGTTCCGATCTGGATGTTGCATATGTTTCACACATATGTTGCAATAATATGTTCCAAATGTTTTAGCTGTTTTAGTCTTATGCTGCAGTAAGTGTTTAAATGTTGCAAGTTGCAAGTGTTTTTATCTAATGTTGCATATGTGTTCACACATATGTTGCAAGTGTATGTTCTAGATGTTTCATCTGTTTCACACGGATATTGCATTCAATTGTTTTTGTGTTGTACGTGTTTCATTTGTTCGGAGAGTCAAGGGGCGCAAGGAGTGATGGTGGCACGGCACGGGGCACTAGGTAATGATGGGGTGTGGCGAGCTAGGGGTTGACGGACGAGGCCGATAAAGCTCCTATGAGACAGAGAAGCCTTTTTTATATGATGGGTGTCGACGAAATATGGTCGGCAGTCTATCTAGGGGTATGCCTAAGGTAGTAAATTATCAGCAGACAAATGCGCAAGCAACAAACAAAATGGTAACGCAAGACAGACACAAAGTTTTATCCAGGTTCGGCCGCCGTAAAGGCGTAATACCTACGTCCTACGTCTGATTATATTATTGTATGTCAATGAGAGATGTTTTTTAGAGGGGTCCCCTACCCGCCTTATATAGTCCAGGGGGCAGGGTTACAGATCTGGAAACTAATCCTAGTCAGTTACAATTGCCATAGGTGGCCGAATAAGGATTCCTATTCTAACCGACCAGGATCTTGCTTGATCTCCAAATTTGCCTCGACTCCTTGCGCGGGACTCCGAACAGGTTGGCGGGGCCGCACGTCGTCTTCTAGTGAACCGGACCCCCTGATCCGGGCTGGCCCAATCCTAGCCATAAGGGTATAGGGGTTAATACCCCCATAGCTAGTCCCTGAGCACCATGTATTATGCTGCGACACGCCGTTCAATCTCCTTCGATTAATGCGATCTGTCTTCATGTCATCTCCAACTGATTGAAACATTGACCAATCGAATACGCCAGCATTCTGGTCAGAACAGAGAGCAGTAGACCATGATTATAGCCGAAGATTTCGGTTGTCCGAAGAATGTATGGTGCTCTTAAAGAAAAAAGAAAAAGATTTCTTTCCTTATCAAGTGTGCCCACTTGTATTTCTGATAAGAAATGTAAGTGACCCTTGGACAGTAGTAATCCTGGCAATCAGTCAAAGCATAGGAGTCGATAAAATAAACACATTCACCGCAAGGTGAAGTGTGCCAACTTAGTCCCTGAGCCTGGTAGTAGGTGCCGTAGGCACGTGGTGCCAGGGTCTAAAAAGAATTTCCATTTAAGTTGAGAATCCAATCGTTGTACAGGCGATATGAGATGCACCGGTAGGCGCATCGTACCGATGTAGTCCCCGAGCTTGCTGGAAGGCGAGGTATGAGCCTTGTAGCAAGGTCCAAATAAATGCCTCTCGACTGTATGTGAGTACACATCACATGTAGCCGAGGAGAGCAGTCGCCGAGCAGTGGTCAGAACAGTCCCCGAGCATGGTAGTGGTCGATGCAGCATGGCAGTGGTCTGGACAGTCCCCGAGCATGGTAGTGGTCTGGACAGTCCCCGAGCACGATAGTGGTCTGGGCCATCCCTGAGCACGAGACGTGCGGCAAAGAAACAAATGCCACTTGTACTATTATTTAGTGTATTTATTTATCTTCTTACTCTGTCAAGTCCAATCTACCATGTCTGGTAAAAAAAGTAGACGAGTATAGCACGTCATACTGTCTTCTTGTCATTTCAAGCAAACAGTCACTTGGCCCCTGTATGGAGGTGCGTCAGTGTGGGCCCTCTCACATTGGCGACGAAGAGGCGCATACACTGATAACGAAGAGGTGCATATATTGGCATAGATCTCGAGGTTGTGAAAACAACCGTCTGCGGCACGTGTGCACGTCTCCCAAGAATCTTGGGCAGACAAAACGGTGGAACTCTTGGTTATTTATAATATAGAATTGGTAAGTTACTTTTTACCAAACCCTATTACCATTGGCCGTCGCAGCCTTCTTCTTCCTCTTGCCAACCCTAATACCTTGAAATCATCTCCAATCACTCCTCCACCATATCCACCTTCATCAGTAAGGGCGGATTCATGGCGAAGAGTGACGCCCAGAAGAAAACTAGAGTCATGGCGAAGGAGTGGTGGAAGTCAAGAAGTAACAAGCAGACCATCGAAGACCTCATCATCATGGGAGTACTCCACAACAAGGAACTCGCAGGATGGCGCACACCGGAGGGCGAAGGGTACCCCGATCCAGAACCAGGTGAGATTGTGGTTTTCGAAGATTTCTTCAAGCAGGGTTTTGGGGTTCCAGTGCACCCTTTCCTTCAGGGGCTCTGTCTGTATTACGAGATTGGGATTTGCAATCTGCATCCCAACTCGATTCTTCTTGTCTCCACCTTCATTCATCTTTGCGAAGCATATGGTGGCTTCTAGCCCCATTTCGACTTCTTTCGCCATCTTTTCTATCTACGGAAGAAAGGAAGCGGCGACTCGAAGATAGCTGGAGGTGTGTACCTTAATTTGCGTGACGGGATGAAGGCTCAGTACCTGCACTGTCCTTAGAACACGTCGCTTAACGACTGGTACAAGAAGTGGTTCTACATCCGTGAAGAGCCAAACACGATCACACTGTGCGATGTGGGGTTCATTCCGGAGAAGAAGACCAGCTGGTCAGAGAAGCCCGAGCACCTGGAATAGATCCTAGAACTACTTGGGATGATCCTATGGAGGAAACTGGATGGTTCGAGCATGGTCGGGAACTTCATCAGCCGAAGGATCCAGCCCGGAGGGTACATCCCGGCTACGAGTACCAAGGTAGTGCAGACCCAACGAGGACCAGGCAAGAGGCGCTTGACAAGATCGAAGTCAAAGCCAGGATTGAAGAGCTATTCAACTTAGCTAATCCAAATTATGTCAGATTGAGCGACATCGAGCATGCTTTCAAGCTCGCCCGACCTCCCCTAAAGGTAAATCATTCTGCCTTGTACCCGTAGTTTTATATTATAACAGAAACTTACTGTGTTATCGCCTTTGTGTTTCCCAGATTAATAGTCGTGATAGAGCAACAGTGTTCATATTGCCACCCCCTGGTGTAGATTGGCCGCAAGTTGGCAGCCCAACCACCCAGACCAGCACCAGGACTGAAGACGTCGACTGAGCGGTGCTCGGAGTTAGAGAGGAGGCAGCGGCCAAGGCTGCTGGTAAGCGGCCGACGACCAGCAAGCGTCATTAGGCGATCTTCATTCTATCGGATGGTGACACAGAAGAGGGAGAGAACGCAGACATCTTCCGACTCGTCCCTCAAAAGAGGAGGAGGCAACTGGAGTTGATGGAGCAAGGCGGCTCCTCCGTGCCGGTGGGACCCACATCGCCGACCACTGCGGTGCGAAGGACAAGCGGTGGAGGGGTCGAGCACCAAGCTCTAGCATCGGTGCTGGATGTAGAGGGAGACCAGGTGTCACCCGCACAGCAGGTGGAGCAAGCACGGCCGAAGAGACGTGCCTTTGCCACATCATTCTGCGCTTCCAATATGTAAGTATTAGTAACTTTGATGTAAGCTTGCAATTTTCATTGATTATGGTTGCCTTCTAAACCATACCTCGGATATACCAGGTCGGCGTCCACCGAAAATCTAGATCAACTAGCCGAGAGCGGCATGGCTTCACCGGCAATTACAGAGAAGACTACCTAGTAGCCGATCATGGAGGAAAACATAGCAGAAGGTCCACCGGAGCCTCAGACCACAAGCGGTCAGACAATAGTCCCCGAAAAAGGGGTCGAGGCAAGAGCCAAGCCAAGCAAAAATGCTCCGAGCACTAACCCTGCTGAGGGCGACACTTCAGCACCAAGGGTAACAGACCAAACCGAGGAGCAGCCGTCGGAAGTGATAGCACAGAGCATGTTTGCTGATGCTACAGCCCGTGGGAAGGCCATAGTGATCATAGAAGCTGCAAACCCCGGATCAGCACCGCTACCCGAAAAAGAGGCCAAAGAGGACGAAGTAGAGGAGGTCCTGGGCCGTCCCCAGGACAAACGACAACATGTATATGTGTCGTGCTGGCGGAACGACCAATGGGTTGTTCATGAGGAAATCCTAGAGGTCAAAGAGACCATAAAAGTTGAACGAGCGGCGAAAACATCTGGTGACGGAAGTCCAGGTATGCTTTGCTTGACCACCTAATCTTGCTATCCAGTCAAACTGTCTTACTTAGCTTTTTACATGCAGGACTTAATGAAGACCGCAAGGTACCGAAAGAAGTGCTTCGACCAGATTGAGGGGATCACAGCAAGCAATAAAGAACTAGCGGCCATGGTGGAACACTTGCACCACCAACTTGAAGCCGCCAACCATGAGAGGACAGAGCAAGAGGCGCAGAACTAGAACCTGGTCGTCCAACTCAGTAACAAAGAGCAGTAAAGAACAAGTAAGTTGTCACTTTATCACACAATGAGTGCATGACACGTGTTGTTGCATTATTGGTAGTAACAGCTATAGTGCAGGCTTAGAAGCCGAAGTAGTCCGTCTCTAAGAGGAGAATAGCCGTGCGGTCGTAGAGTGTGATCGCCTGAAGGAGGACAACAAGAAACTGGCGCATGAACAGTCGCAACTCTGGGACCACACAACCAAGATGAAGGAAGAACTGAAAAGTAAGTGTTCCAGACCACCTTGCTCACTTTTGTTGCCCGCTTTATTTTGTCTTGGTATGACATTTTAATGACTTATGCGGTTTGCAGTTTTAAAAGTCAATGCCAAGAAGCATCTGGAAGCCATGATGAAAGATCACAACAGCTGGAAGGCGCGGTGCCTAGAGATCACCGAGGATCGGGACACATGGAAAAACCGGTGCCAGGAAGTGGCAATCGGCATTTTGTCGGTCCTCAACCTTATCGACCCAGCGCTTACAGAGGAAGTGCCAAGGATGTCGTAGCTCAGACTAGTCAATAGATATCGAAAGGCATGGGGATGGTTCCAAGAGTTCGTGAAGGAGGCAGCTGAGTACACAGACACACATGTGCTAAGCATGGTACGTGCTCACTACCCCTTGATTAATCTCAAGCGCATGGAGGCTGGATACCTGAAGGAGGTAGATCCAGACAAGACTAAGGAGCTTCGGATGACCCAGCTAGACTTGTTGGCAAGAATAATTAGCGGCATTAACCTGTGTGGAGGTGGGACAACACCTATACAGGGTATGCCATCAACAAGTCAGCTGGAAACGCCATCAGTTTTGAGCCAACCGGCGAAGCCTGTGGTCTCGACCAGCTAGGCATCGGTGGGGCCATCCTCTTTAGCTTGACCAGTACAAGAGTCCCCGGGACTCGAGCACAATGTTAGGCCCAGCGAGCAGCAGGTGTCGCATAACCTGACTAGCTAATAGTGTAGGTTATAGCTGTAGAAGAAGATGTAGTTGTGTTATTGTAAACTTAGACCTTTTCAAGTAAGCTTGTAATAACATAACTGTATATCATCATAAGCTTGTTTGTTTTATGAAAAACGTATTTAAGCTTGAATCTCGCATTGGTGTAACTAAGTGAGAATATGTTAGCATTCTGTTTAGTTGTACCAGTTTAGTCGACACGTCATCCTAACAGGTTTGTATGGCCCTAGTTTGTCTTGTGGTCGGAGTGTGAGGAGCGTAGCCTGTGCACACGTAGATGCAGACAAGTCAAATCAGAGGGGACCTGCCGATCACCCGCAGCGTATAGAGCAGATCTTATGCACGTGTTGGGAGGAACCAGAGACAGGGCCTGCTCTAAAAACCCAGGAAAGAATGGAGGTTGGTTTTGACTGGTTAAGTTAGAATAATAATGGACTTTGAAGTGACACATTAGAGTGGCCAGAGAAATCATAGTAGCTTTATTGAATTAATTCAAAAGTACAAGAGAAGTACATATCTTAGCAGTTAAGCATAGAAACGCCTAAGCTTGTCGATGTGCCATGAATTGGGTACGTCCGTACCATCCAGGTGAGCTAACCTATAAGATGTAGATCGTGTAACTTCCTTGATCATGAAAGGCCCTTCCCATGGAGTTGCGAGTTTGTGGACACTAGCCTGTTTCGTCTTCCACTTCAGGACCAGGTCCCCGACCACAAAGAACCGCTCCTTAATGTTCTTGTTGTAATACCTACGCAAAACAGCAAGGTATTTGGCTGTACGTACACAAGAATCAAGTCGCTTCTCTTCTACACTATTCACTTCCAGCTCCCACGCTTCATTGGCCTTGTCTTCGTCAAAGTTCTCTACCTGTGCTGATCTAAAGGCTATATCTGCTGGGAGCACTGCCTCAGCGCCGTAAACCATAAAGTATGGTGATACGCTGGTATTGCGACTGGACTAGGTTCTGAGGCCCCAGACCACGACTGGTAACTCTTTGAGCCATCTTCCGGGAGCCTTGTCATTTTCTCTGTACATCCTCTTCTTAAGTGCGTCCAAGATCATACCATTTGCCTGCTCAACCTATCCATTAGCTCTAGGGTGTGCCACCGAGACGTATTTTACTACTATACTCCTTTCATCGTAGAAGTCCCAAAAAGCGTTCTCGGTGAACTGAGTACCTAGATCAGTGATGATGCTGTTGGGTATGCCGAAGCGGTGGATGACCTATTCGATGAACGTGACAGCCTTTTCTAAAGATGCTAGTACCAGAGGCATGTACTCTATCCACTTAGAAAATTTGTCGATCAGAACAAAGACACATGTAAATTTCCCAGGAGCCGGTTTGAAGGGCCCGATCATATCCAGTCCCCAGTATGCGAAAGGCCAAGAGGCTAGTATTGTCTGGATCTCGTGTGATGGTATGTGGATTCTCTTGGCGAAGAACTGACAACCCTCACAATGGCGGACTAGCTTCTCTGCATCGGCCACAGGCATAGCTGACGGCCAATAGAAACCTGCTCGGAAAGCCTTGCCAACCAGCGTTCTCGAGGCCGCATGGTTGCCGTAGGAGCCAGAGTGGATTTGGCCCAGGAGTTGTTCGCCATCCTCCCGGGTTATACACTTCATCAAGATTTCCTCCTTTACGTCCTTGCGCCATAATTTGCCATCGACGAGCAGATACTACTTACTGCGACGCATCAAGCGTTCATTTTGTGTTCGATCAGTGTAACCACTGCCATCTATCAGGTATTTGATGAAAGGTACTCTCCAGTTGGGTTGATTAGTGGTCGGAGGTGGCTCGGTGGTGCTTGATGCCGGAACCGTGGCCACCAATGGCTGGTCTGGAGGTTTGTCGGCCGTGGGATCTTCCTCTTTGATGGAAGGCATGAGCAGGTCTTGAATGAATACACCATGTGGGACTTTGGCTCGGGATGATCCTAACTTTGACAGCGCATCTGCTGCTTGATTTTTGTCCTAGACCACGTGTGTGTACTCGATGCTGTAGAACTTGCCTTCCAGCTTTCTGATCGATTTGCAGTATGCATCCATATTTTCACTGGTCGTGTCCCAATCCTTGTTGAGTTGGTTGATGACCAGAGCTGAGTCTCCATAGACATAGAGACGTTTGACACCGAGCTTGACCGCAATGCACAAACCATGTAGGCATGCTGAAAGGTCCTAATATGGCTAGAGGGGGGGTGAATAGCCTATTTAAAAATCTACAAATCAACTAGAGCAATTTGATTAGTATGACAAATAGCGTAATGCAAACTTGCTCTAGCTCTACAAGGGTTGCAAGCCACCTATCCAACAATTCTAGTTGCAATGATTACTTAGGCACACAAACTTGCTATGTAATTACTCACTAAGAGCTCTCAACCTTGCTACTCTAAAGAGCTCAACTAGATGAATATAAAGCCAATCACCGGGAGAATGCCAAAGACAAAAGACAATCGATTTTCTCCCGAGGTTCACGTGCTTGCCAACACGGTAGTCCCTGTTGTGTCGACCAACACTTGGTGGTTCGGTGGCTAAGAGGTGTTTCACAAACCTCATCCACATGATAGGACACCGCAAGAACCGACCCACAAGTGAGGTAACTCAATGACACGAGCAATTTACTAGAGTTACCTTTCGGCACTCCACCGGGGAAGGTACAACTCCCCTTACAATCACCGAAGGCGGCCACGAACAATCACCAACTCGTGTCGATCCTTCACCGCTGCTCCAACCGTCTAGGTGGTGGCAACCACCAAGAGAAACAAGCGAAATCCGCAGCGCAACACGAATACCAAGTGCCTCTAGATGCAATCACTCAAGCAATGCACTTGGATTCTCTCCCAATCTCATAATGATGATGGATCAATGATGGAGATGAGTGGGAGGACTTTGGCTAAGCTCACAAGGTTGCTATGTCAATGAAAATGTGCAAGAGTTGTCCCTTGAGCCGGCCATGGGGCTATAAATAGAGCCCCCATCAAATAGAGCCGTTGTACCCCTTCACTGGGCAAAACACGCTCTGACCGGGCACTCCGGTCATACCGACCGGACGCTGGCCCTCAGCGTCCGGTCGCCCGATGGACGCCACGCGTCACCAGCTTCAAACGCTGTTCGTCAGATTTCAACGACTACAAAGCTGACCGGATGCTCCGGTCAAAACTGACCGGACGCTGAAGCCCCAGCGTCCGGTCATTTCCAGTAAGCTCCCCGAGGCATGTTTTTTCAACCAGATGCGTCCGGTCCACCTTGACCGGACGCAGACCAGCGTCCGGTGCTCAACCCTAGCGACTGTGCCGTCTGACAGCTCGACCGGACGCAGCCTTTCAGCGTCCGGTCGCTGAGTGACCTAGCGTCCGGTCAGTAGACCGACGCCAGCATCATTTCGACCAACTCTATTTCAACTCTAACTTCTTCACCCTTGCTCAAATGTGCCAACCACCAAGAATTTTGCATCCGGCGCAATAGAAAATAGACATTTCATTTTCCCGAAAGCGCCAAACCCATCTCAACCCTGCAAACACCTTGTGCACATGTGTTAGCATATTTTCACAAATATTTTCAAGGGTGTTAGCACTCCACTAGATCCTAAATGCATATGCAATGAGTTAGAGCATCTAGTGGCACTTTGATAACCGCATTCCGATACGAGTTTCACTCCTCTTAATAGTACGGCTATCTATCCTAAATATGATCATACTCACTAAGTGTCTTGATCACTAAAACAAAATGGCTCCTACATTTTATACCTTTGCCTTGAGCCTTTTGTTTTTCTCCTTCTTCTTTTCCAAGTTCAAGCATTTGATCATCACCATGCTATCACCATTGTCATGATCTTCGTCATTGCTTCATCACTTGGAGTAGTGCTACCTATCTCATAATCACTTTGATAAACTAGGTTAGCACTTAGGGTTTCATCAATTAACCAAAACCAAACTAGAGCTTTCACATGCTTCATACTTGGTGGCATTATTAGATGCTGGGAAATAAATCCTGAGGACGTACCGGAGCTGCTCCTTGGATGGTGACACGAAAAGGACTCCTGCTCCTGCACCATCGATGTTGAGAGAGCCGTCGAAGTACATCTTCCAATACTCATCGGGCCCTCGAGAGACAGGTGTGCTTAAGTCTATCCACTCGACGATGAAATCAATGAGTGCCTGAGACTTGATTGTAGTACGGCTTGCAAATTCCAAGGAGAAAGGGCATAGCTCCATTGCCCATTTGACGATGCGCCCGTTCGCATCCTTGTTGTGAATGATGTCTCCCAGAGGGTACTCGGTCATGACCACCACATGATATCCGTCGAAGTAATGTTTTAACTTTTAGGATGTTATCAGTATGGCGTAGATTAGTTTCTGAATCTGTGGGTACCTTGTCTTGGATTCATTGAGTACCTCACTAATGAAATAGATTGGTCACTGTACCTTGTAGGCGTGGCCAGGCTCATCACGCTCGACCACCATGGCAGTGGAGACCACCCGATTAGTTGCTACAATGTAGAGTAGGAGAGTTTCATCTTCTCTATGAGCAGTGAGGACCGGAGGTGATGTAAGGTATTGTTTTAGCTGTGTGAAGGCAGCGTCTGCTTCCTCTAACCACTCAAAACTCTCGGATGCTTTGAGCAGCTTGAAAAACGATAGTCCTTTCACTTCTAATCTTGATATGAAACGACTGAGAGCAGCCATGCATCCGATAAGCTTCTAGACATCCTTCACCTTTTTGGGCGGCTTCATATCTAAGACAGCTTTGACTTTTTCCGGGTTAGGGCGTATGCCATCATGACTGACGACGTTGCCAAGCAGTATACTAGAAGGAACACCAAAGATGCACTTCTTTGGGTTTAACTTCCATTGGAATGTATTAAGGGCTGCAAAGGTGCGTTCCAGGTCGTCAACAAGGGTATGTGCTTCCTTGGTCTTGACAACTACATCATCAACATAAGCCTTGATGAGGTCATCTTTTATCTCATCTTTGAGGTAGGCCTGTATGGCGCGTTGATAGGTAGCCCCGGCGTTCTTGAGCCCGAACGACATGGTCGTGTAGCAGTAGGCACCAAAAGGCGTGATAAAAGATGTCTTGATCTGGTCGTCCTTTTTGAGAGTGAACTGGTGATAACCAGAGTAGCAATCGAGAAAGGAAAGCAGCTCGCAACCGGTGGTTGAATCTACGACCTCGTCTATGCGAGGTAAGCCGAAGGGATCTTTAGGGCAGTGTTTGTTGAGATCAGTGTAATCAACGCACATTCTCCATTCATTATTCTTTTTGCGTACAAGAACCGAGTTGGCTAACCACTCTGGATGATACACTTCTTTGATAAATCCGGCTGCCAAAAGCTGTATAACTTCTACCCTAATCGCCTCATTCTTGTCGCGAGCAAATCGTCGTAGCTTCTGCTTGATAGGTTTGGCCTTGCCGTTGACATTCAAGGAGTGCTCGATCGAATTCTGAGGTACACCGGGCATGTTAGCAGGTTTTCATGTGAACACATCCACGTTGCTCCTCAAGAACCTGACGAGCGCGTCTTCCTATTTTGGATCCAGGTTGGCCCCGATAAGGGCCGTTTTGCTGAGATCACCGTCGGCCAGCTGGATCACCTTGTGCTCCTTGGACTTGATGTTCTTGCATGGAGCCTCGAGCTCTAGGATCTTTGGGTGGTCGACTAGGGTCTTCTTGGCGTTGAGCATGGTCTTAGCCATGCGAATAGAGAGGTCGTGAGCCTCTGCTATTTTGAAGCTATCGTCCTCGCAGGTGTAAGCTACATATACGTTGCCCTTGAGAGTTAGAACTCCTTTCTCGGTAGGCATCTTGAGCACTAAATACCTATAATAAGGTATGGCCATGAACTTGGTGAACGATGGTCGACCAAGGATAGCATGGTAGGTGTCGTCGAAGTCAGCGACCATAAAGTTAACGTAGTCGGTGCGGAAGTGGTCCGGGGTCCCAAACTGCATAGGTAGTGTGATCTGCCCGAGAGGTGTAGAGCTTTGTCCGAGGAGAACACCCCAGAACTATGCCTCGTATGGCTTGAGATCCGCCTAGGTTATTTTTAGGGCCAGCAGACTGTTCTTGAACAGTATATCGATGGAGCTGTCGCCATCAATCAGCACTCTGTCGAACTGAACCTTGTTGATACAAGGATCGAGGACTAGGGGAAAACGTCCTAGTTCGGGTATTGCAGCCCATTGGTCCTTTCTGCTGAAGGAGATCTCGCGGTGAGACCAAGGAGGGAGCCGCGGATCAGTGATGAGGTTGTCGGTGTTGGCCACATTCAAGCAAGCGCGGGCGAGCAGCTTGCGTTATCATTTGGTCTCGATGGACACTTTGCTCCAATGATGGTGTGCACGTGATCGGTTGGCTTGATGTACTTGTGATGGGGATCTGCGTCTTCATCATCGTTGTCCTCATTGCGTTGTTCCCCTGTGTCGTTAGGCTTGTCGGATGTATTCGGAGCCTATTGACGCGTGTAGATAGACTTGAGAACGCGGCAATTCTCCATGGTATAGTTTGACTTAGGATGGAACTGGCAGGGCCCTTTCAATGCTTTGGCGTAGTCTTCTTCGTAGTTACGACGTCCGCCACCTTTTTTAACGGTGTTGACCTCGCCGTCATCTTCCCGAGCACGCTTGCCCCTATAATCGTCACAGCGGTTACGCCGCTGATTACGTTGGTCGCGGTGGTCGCGGGAGTCGTTGCGCTGGTTGCGGCGGTCAAAATTGTCGTTCCGACCATGGTTGCCGCGGTAGTCGTCGCGGTGTCGGGGGTGGTCGGAGCGTGGAACCCTTGCTGCTTCTTCGATAATTATCTTTTTGGTGTCGTCAGCGTCTGCATATTTCTTAGCAGTGGCTAGAAGCGCTATGACTGATACAGGTCTCTTGCGGAGGAGCTTGTCCCTTAGGGCATCGTGGAAGCGGAGGCCAATGATGAAAGCCTCGATTGCCTCATTGTCGGAGATTGACGAAACCTTGATGCGCATCTCCGAGAAACGCCGGACGTACTCGCGTAGTGGCTCATCTTTCCGATCTTGAATCCGCTGCAGATCATATTTGTTGCCAGGTTGCTCGCAAGTAGTAATGAAGATGTTGATGAAGGCTTGCTTGAGCTCTTGCCAAGAATCAAAGTAGTTTGCCGGCAAGCTGACCAGCCATTGGTGACATGCATGGCCAATAGCGACTAGGAAGTAGTTAGACATGACATGCTCGTCAGCCATGGCTGATCTGCATGCAGTTTCGTAGAGCATGACCCATAATTCGGGGTTCTCCTTGCCGTCGTACTTCTAAAGTTTTTCGAGCTTGAAGTTCTTGGGCCATATGACTTGGTGAAGGTGCGGAGTAAACAGCTTCAAACCCGGTGGGCCATGGGCAGTATCATATTCCATACGACGATAGCTTTCATGGGATGCACGATCGTTGGCTCTTTGGTTGATGCGATCGCGTAGATCACGTCATTCAAGGTAATGGCGGAGATCGTTATTGCCATCACGGCGATCTCGGTTGCCATCCTGATTAACCTTGCGATCGTGGTTATCGCAACGATTATCACGGTTGTCTCGGCGGTTGTCGTCCCGAACGTCGCGGCGGTTGTCCTCCCGACGGCGGTTGTCGTCCCAACCACCATTATGGCCACCGTTTCCACCTTGACGGTTGTCTGATGGGTCGTTGTTGCACGAGCCACGTTGGTTGGGTGGCTGTGAGCGACTTGAGTACTGGCGGTTGTGGCTTGATTCGACTGAGACGGATGGAGCCCGTGCTTGATTTACAATCTCTGCGGTCTGGGCCATAGCAGCCGTCAGGTAAGCTTGTATATCATCGCGAACTACCTGGGTTTCTGGGGTATTGGGTAGCCGTTGCATTGTCGCCATAGCAACGGCTACGTTGGCGCTTGGAGTCCTGAAGACCTGTTTGTCCCCCACCCCGTCGAAAGCATTGTTGAGGTCACGTGGCTGGACCCTTATGCGTCGTGCCTCCTCTTCTGTTTCGGCTTCGATTTGTCGGCGATTAAATTGGTCAATATTGCGTGCTTCGCGTACAAGCCTTTCTTGTTCCATTTCACCGACTGCCGATGGTTCGTCATTACTGACAACATTGATTAAGTCCCCTCGCCTTGGTGGGAAAGATGGGAATTGTGGGAACCCTGGGGCATGGTCTGGGACATCCAGATCGTATTCAACGCCTTCATCGTCATGATGCTAGAGCTCGGTGTGGACAGAGGCATTAGATGCGATGCCAGACGAGGAGATGGAGCCACCCTTTTGGACTGTGTGGACGGATCCTTCTTGATAATCCTCAATCCGGACCATGTTGATGAAGTTGCGTGCCTTCGGGCAAGGTCGATGTATAAAACACCGATCTGAGCAGCGTTGTATATTGTACGCGTAGTTGGAGGCAGTGTTTCGCAAGCCGTAGGGCTGGGCCTGGTAGTTCTCCATCGAGGCTTCATACTCGGAGAGCCAGAGACCCGTCGCGGAGGCTGGCCGGCGATGAGCGGAGCGCCCTTCAGTAGTAGATGTGACCACGAGATCTGTACCGAGTCGTGCAGGATGACTGGCCCGAGCTGGTCGGGTAGATCTGTTGTGGGTTGCGGTTACCTGCTCATTAAGTTGACTTTGAATTGAACTTACCAGAGCTAGGGTTTCAGCAAGTTTGGTGCCAACCCGATCGATGGAGTCGAGCAGGTCGGTGTTGTCGATTTGCTTCCCTTTGTAGCGAGGAAGCGGACGGCGGGTTGTGGCTGAAGATGATGCGGGCGTGGTCGGAGTCAGATCCACCGTGGTCGGAGCCAGATCCACCATGGTCGGAGCCAGATCCACAGTGGTCGGAGCCGTAGCTGATGCAGGTGAAGCAGTGGTCGACGCAAATTGAATCCGCGCCTCCTTCGTGGTCATGGCGATGAAGTCGTCGGAGCCGGTGGTCCAGGTGATCTGGCCGACGGTGAACGTGAGGCCGTTCGGCGTAGCTATGGAGCCAGAGATGATGGCCATCTTGTTCGCTTGGAGAGCAGTACACACACACCCTACCTGGCGCGTCACTGTCGATAAAATATGGTCGACAGTCTACCTAGGGGTATGCCCAAGGTAGTAGATTATCGGCAGACAGATGCGTAAGCAACAAACAAGATGGTAACGCAAGACAGACACAATGTTTGATCCAGGTTCGGTCGCCGTAAAGGCGTAATACCTACGTCCTATGTCTAATTGTATTGCTGTATATCAATAAGAGATGTTTTTAGAGGGGTCCCCTGCCCGCCTTATATAGTTCGGGGGGCAGGGTTACAGATCTGAAAACTAATCCTAGTCAGTTACAATTGCTATAGGTGGTCGGATAAGGATTCCTATTCTAACCGACCAGGATCTTACTTGATCTCCAAATTTGCCTCGACTCCTTGCGTGGGACTCCGAATAGGTTGACCGGGCCGCGCGTCATCTTCTAGTGGACCGGACCCCCTGATCCGGACTGGCCCAATCCTAGCCGTAAGGGTATATGGATTAATACCTCCACAATGGAGGGCCTCTATTTCGATCTTGCCCTAGGGCCCCTAAAATGTCTGAGCCGGTCGTATCGGCTCCGGCTCCTTCTCCAAAATAGCTCCTATGATATGGAGAAGCTTTTTTTGTTTGACTAGCTCTCATAAGCTATTTTAGAGGAGCCGGAGCTGATAAAACTAAAGTTTTTCATTTCTTTGGCTTTTTAAGCCCTGTTTGGTTGAACTTTTGAACCTATTTTTATTTTTACAGAAGACAAAAGCTAACCAAATGGCTTAAAAGCCATAGCCGCTTTGGTTCAAAAGCAGCTTTTACTCTTGTACAAAATTGAAAGCAGCTAACCCCTGCTTTCAGCTCATTTGGAGAAAAAAATTACCCATCTGTCATCGTTTCTATGGTTTATAAGCCGACTAATGTTATTTTATTTTGAGAAAAAATATGATATCATAGCTGAGGATGAATGGCTGATACGAAGGCAACAAATACCGATTCGTTTTTTTTTTCCACTTCTTTTCCGTCGCCGACTCCTTCCCGTCTCGCAGGACCTCGCAACTTCACCTCGCCGGCAGATCCCTCCTCCCCTCCTTCAGCCCCGGTCCCGGCGGCGCGACCTCCTGCTCTATCTCCTTCAACGCACGGGGCCTGCTCCGGCGGCCCCAGTCCCGTCGGCGGACCTGCCCTCTCCATCCGCACGGGACCTCCTCTCCATCCGCCCTCCCCGCTGCTCCCTCCTCTCCATCCGCACGGGACCTCCTCTCCATCCGCATGGGATCTGCTCCCCTTCTCCGGCAACGGTGAGACGGCGACGACGCGAAGCAGTCGGCTGGGCAGAGTCGAGATGTCCCCGAGACCCCGACGCGAAGCAGCGCCGCGCCGCATGGCCAAGCCGTGCCTTGCTCTGTTCCATTGAGAATTGAGAACACTGTTTTCTGGCCGTTTTCCTGTAGAAAAATAAAGTTAGATATACAATAGAAAATACTAGAATACATATATCACACCTGCAATGAATGAGTGGACTTAGAAAATTTAATTTTCCATTTCCAAAATAATCATCTTTTAGAATTCGAAAATAATCATTTTTCAGACACTATGGTCACGTTAGCTTCTCTTATAATCCGTACTTTTCGGCTTATTTTTTTAGTTGGAACATTGTTTTTCTCCCGCAACAAATCAGCCGGAACAGTGTTTGAACTTTTTCAGTGAAACGAACAGGCCCTATAGATATTTTTTCTACAACTTACAATTTTACAGCTGCTTAAACCAAACGGATTTTTGCTTTTATTATATCTATTTTTTTATAACTCATAACTCACAACTCGACAGTAGCTTTTAAAAAAACCACGGCTCAACCAAACCAGGCCTCAATTGTCTTAGAGGAGGAGAAGTCGGAGCCGTGGCCAGGATACAGCAGCAGCAGCACGGTGACGTAGA
This sequence comes from Miscanthus floridulus, assembly GCF_019320115.1. Taxonomy (NCBI): domain Eukaryota; kingdom Viridiplantae; phylum Streptophyta; class Magnoliopsida; order Poales; family Poaceae; genus Miscanthus; species Miscanthus floridulus. Next base: position 46,997,897 of record NC_089580.1, on the reverse strand, counting down.
TTCATCAAAAGCACCGCACGGGATACGTTTCGGTTGAGAGTTTGAGACGGGCCGGCCGGGCATGATCTTGCGAGCTGGAGACGGGGCGGGCGCAGCGTGGTCGGCCGGCGAGTACAGAAGTTTGGATGGGCCGTACCAATGGGCCCGTCTTTTGGGAGCTTCAGTGCGTTCGTGTTGGGCTGATTTTCTCACTGGGCTACTCAACATTGGCAATATGTTGGGCTGTATCTGTAACTCGGCTTTGCACATGGTGCATGTCCCGGACTAATTTTCTCATCATACAAAAACTGAAGAACTGGGCTACATACAATCTTTTCTTTTAAAAGACGAAATCTGCACCATCCAATCTAGCCTATTATATTGCCACGTGTCCTACAAATGGAGTGCAGCGTTGCCATTGGCGCGTACCCGTCGGCTTCTCGCCCCGTCTCGAATTCTCCCCCGTTCTCCATCCATCGTCCTCACCCATCCCCGCCTGCAGTCGCGCCGCCGCCGCCACCGCCCCTCCCTTCAGCACTTCCCGCCGGTCCGCCAAGACTGCCATGCTCTGCAGGCAAATCGGCCCCCGTCCTCCACCGGACCGAGTTCCTCAACCTTCCCTCTCGCAAGCTACCACCCGCCAGAAGAAGCAGCGACCCGAGCCGCCCACGGTCACCGGTTCTTCGTCCAGGAGGCTGGAGCTGCCCGTGCGTCATGATCGCTGGTTCTTCGCCCATGAGCGCGAGAAGGCATAGCTGCCCCGATGCGCACTACCAACAAGGGCGAGCGTCATGCGTTAGCTCGGATCAAGCCAGGGAATGACAGCGACGTCGCTAGCCACGGCCGTCGTCCCGACGACCGGTTCAGGCAGCTGTGCTAGGTGGTGGGATTTGGGGGCACAGAAGCGGCTGTGGATGCCCCTGGCCCCGCCATCCATGTCGGGCAGGTGCGCGCGGCTCAGACGGAAGAGGGAATGGAACGCAATCAAGATGATGAACAGTGAAGAAGCTAGCTAGCCGTCGTTGATACATGTAAACACTTGTGCATATAAGAAATTTTTCAAAATCATATAAAAATAATGGTACATCTGAATATTCTGGAACTTGTTATGTGCCTTTGCTATGTGCCGCTCTCCAATCCAAAACTACGAACCAACAACATAGTGTTTATGATTAATTAATTCATATAAAACAAATTATAGAACAAAAAAAAAATCCTGAAAGCACTTACATTGGCCACTGCTCTACCTATTTCTTCCAGGTTTAGGAAAAGCTAAGTGGTTTAGGAATCCTACTGCCTAGCTAATCTTTAATTAAAATAAGGTAACGGCTCCGGTATTCCTCCTCCTAAAAATTACACAGATCTCAAAGCAGCAATTAAACATCATCTTAATTATTTTCCACCTGGGTCACGATTGGGCCTGGTCGGTCTGAACCCAGCCCATATCCATGGCAAATCCAGTCAAAACTCATCTCCCAGTTATCCGATCCGCTTTGTTCGGTTCCACCTGGTTTTGTTTTCTCGCAGCCGGCGGCGGACGTCCTCGCCGCTTGCGCACGGGACTGGAGGAGCGGTGTGCCGGTGTCCCAGCCAAATCTATCCACATTCCAAACTGGAAGTCGGCATGGAGCTCCGAGTCGCTGCCACACTGGAGCCGCGAGCTCCAGCGCCCCATGCCATTCTCCTCCGACATCGGCCATGGCAATGGCGCACAATATAGTTCCCCTCATGTGGGATGATAAATCCATGTCTGTGAACTGAATTCCATTGACAATAAACAAGGATTTTTTTAATGAGTATGTTCATGTATTTGTCCATATAGTTTTCTTGTTCTTCTGCCATAGTGCCATGCACTCCGCCACTCCCTGGTCTCTGCCATCACTGTCCTCGCCTACGTCCAGGACCACGACGGCCGGAGCTAGGCCTATAGCATCTGCACCAGCGCCATGCTCCTCGGCATCACCGTCTTCCTCTCAAGTCTCATGCACCAAGAGACACCGGTAGGACTGCGGCACTGCGCCGGTCTCAGCTCTCACCGCCTCTGCGGATTGCAGTCTACTGCTACGAGGACCACGGCTGCCTCCTTCAACGAGACTGGGCTTTGGGTTAGTGCGTGACACAGACTGGGCTTGCACAGCTCAGGCCCATGCGGGACCCAAGAGCAATTTAAATAGGTAATTAATTAGATGGACTGCTTTGAGATTTGTGTAATTTTTAGAAAGATGAGTATTGGAGCAGTTCCCTTAAATTAATAAAGCCACCTGATTGTCATTTCTCATTTGCATATTTTTAAATCTGAACCAAATATACAACTGCCCAATAGGCAAACGATATAGTATTTTGCCTTTAGAGCATCCGCAAATTTTCCATTATCCATATTATGCGTTATGCGCTATCCCAAACTTTATTTTATTTTATTTATGGCTGATCTAGATATTTAATTACATGAACTACAAGATCAACATTGGTCACCTTAGAGATGGCATGGAACACAAATTTTGATTTATTTTATACCTAATCTAGCTATCCAAATAAAGGAACTTCAATGGCTATGTTCGCTTCTCTTATAATCCGTCTTTTTCAGCTTGTTTTTTTTTCAGTCGGAATAATATTTTTCTCTCACAACAAATCAGTCGGAACAGTGTTTCGGTAGGGTCATTAATATCACAAAGGTTAGCTCAGATGGCGCAGCAACACTGCGCCCCAAAAATTTGAGGGAATTTCTTGCGAGTCATTAAAAAAGATCGTAATTTCATGTGGGCCACTGAAAAAGTTCGGCAGACTTCAGCGCCACTGTTTCAACTTTTTTTTGCCCTCCATGCCGCTGCCATCAGATTGGGCTCTAACGGTGTCAAACTGCAGGTGTGTAAAATCAAAAATACCCTTAGGTCTAAATATGTCATTAATTTTTTAATATCTTAACGACTTCAAGTGGAAAACTCAAAACTAGAAAGTTATAGATCTCGTCGAGATCTATAATTTTTATATAAAAATAATCTTCATTTAATACCGTAAAAAAGATATGATTTTTCTAAGATATATTAATCATATCAAATCATATCTTTTTTGTGGAATTAAATGAAGATAATTTTTATATAAAAATTATAGATCTCGACGAGATCTACAACTTTCTAATTTTGAGTTTTTCTATTTGAAGTCGTTAAGATGCTAAAAAAAATAATGGCATATTTAGACTTAAGGGTATTTTTGACTTTTCACATGTACAGTTTGATACCGTTAGAGCCCAATCTGACGACAGTGACATAGAGGGCAAAAAAAAAAAACAGTGACGCTGAAGTCCACCGAACTTTTTGAGCGGCTCACAAGGAATTGTAATTTTTTATAATGGCTCACGAGTAATTCCCTCCAAAAATTTTGGGACAAATAACTTTTTACCATTATAACGGACGACCACTCTCCAGTTCTCACCTTGGTGAATTCCCATATTCTTTCACCAGCGTTGTTCGCTCCGAGATACACTTTTACCACTTTTGCACTCGTGGCGCTCCAGCACAGCTTGCCACGTCGGCCCCGAGCGCGCGAAGGGTGCAAAATGACCTCGCCTGCCCCTGCCCCCCTCGTCTTAGCTATCCGGGACGGTCTCAGTTGACCCAGCCGGCCCATTTGCCCTGTCCCCTTCATCTCCCCCGCGCTGACAATGAATGGAGCATAGGTAGCAAATGCACAGATCACAAACTCATCAAGTGATAGAAACAAACCTAACAGTTAAGCATTGCATTACATGACAGGTTTTGTTCTGTCCACTTCACAGAGTTCCCCATCCATACACAAGGATGTACTGTGGCCACATCCATGACAGGTTTTACATAACAGTTTGCAAAAGAAAAGACCATACAAGCTTGTTTCCCAAAATAAACAGGTTCAGGACAGCATGGGCCAAAATAAGAGACATTTTCAATTCAAGCTTTGTCTCATTTCTTCTTTCCCTTGGTTCCTGTAGTCTTCTTTGCTGGAGACTTCTTTGCTGGAGTCTTCTTGATCTTGGTAGCTAGTTGCTTCCTCCTAGGTGTCATATTTCTTTTGCCCGTTGCTTCATCTCCTAGCGGGTTCACAACGTTCACAACTACCAATTCCAGGCAATTGTTCCTGTGTGCATATAAACCATTTAGTGTTGCTTCTTCAATATTTTGCAAAATGTACAGTGAAGAATGAAATTGTACCTTGTAGGTGTGTGGGGGCTTCCAGGTGCTTGGTATACAGTCTCCAGGGGTGCTTCTTTGGCTGCTTCTTTGGCTGCTGCTGCTTCAGCTGCTGCTGCTGCCTTATCTGCAGCTAGATGAGCTGCTGTGGCTACTCTATCAGCTGCTTCTCTGGCTGCTGCCAGTCTTATCCTTGGTGAACTCTGAACACTTGAGCCCTCATCTGCTTGGTCCTTCTTTGCCTTCTTTGGCCTTCTAGGTTTTGCTGCTGTCTTCTTTGTCCTCTTTCTGGCATGGAACAAAACAGATCAGGGTACACTATATAAGTATTGGTGAGAATGGTAAACAAAATAAGTTTAGAATTAACCTTTTCCTTGTTCCTGTCAGTGAGCATCTCCAGCTGCCACTCCTATGTCCATACTCTCCACAATCTTTGTATTTTGCCTGCCTAGTTCTTCTACCAGTAGTTTCAAATGGTCCAGGGTACCTTTTCTTCCTCTCCCTACCTAGCTTCTTTTTTTTCCTTGATTATTGGTGCATGACATTTGAAACCCTTGTCAACTTCTGGCCATTGGTTTCTATCAGTGATGTGAGGGATAACACCATGGTATGCTGCTTGGAATTTCTCAACAGAATAGTACTAGTCAACAAACAAGCCCATTTGTGTCTGTCTTTGGCTGGTGATGACAGCTAGGGCATGTGGGCATGGCTTCCCAGTGAGCTGCCACTCCCTGCAAGTACAGGCATGCTGTTCTAGATAAACAACATGCCTCCTAACCTCTTGGTCCTTGTATATTTCTGTAACTTTTGCTTCCCGTGGATGGCCCTTCTTTACTTTGAGGTGCCCTAGACCCCTGGAGGCTGCATTCAATTGGTGTATGACAGCAGGCAAGATGCCAGGATTCAAAGCAACTGAGATCCTTCTCCTCTTAGCAAACAAAGTCAGTGTCTTCTCCCTAATAGCATCAGCCAAGCAATGTACAGGGAGATCCTTGCATTCTCTGATCTAGGCATTCCAAGACTCAGCCAAATTGTTGTTGATATAATCACATTTAATCTCTGTACTGAACTTGCTCCTAGCCCAAAGTAGGTTATGGTAGTCATTCAGCCACTTGACAATACCTGGGCTAGCATCAACAACCTTGTCAAAATAGAACTTGAATTTGTGTGGAGTGTAAGCCCTTGCTGCTGGCCACATATTCTTGGCATACACCTCTCCAGTATAATACTTCTTTAAATTCTCCATCAAATGCCTGAAACACTCCCTCTTCTCATAATCAGGCCAGACCTGAGCCACTGCTGCCTCAAGACCCTTACAAGCATCAGTACACACTGCTAAATTTTTCATAGGGCCAATTGCTTTGCTAAGCTGCTGCATAAACCAGATCCAGTTGTCTTTGGTTTCTGACCCAAAAAATCCAAAGGCCAATGGAAACATCCAGTTGTGGCCATCCAATGCTTGAGCAGAGGGCAGCTGGCCATTCCAGAGCCCATTTAAGTGAGTCGAATCTATACTAATATAAGGCCTACACCCATTTCTAAAACCATCTATGGCAGCCTTGAAACAACAGAAAAATCTAGTAAAATGAACCTTGCCATCAATTTCCTCACTATCAACCTCAACAATACTACCAGGTGATCTCAATTCCACCTCTGCCTTAAACCTATACAACCAATCAAAGGAATTAGCAAGCTTACCAAAAAGCTTGTCGGCTGCTCTCTTTCTTCCATACACAACAGTCTGGTAGTTGATATCAATGTTGTACTTTTCATCTAGCTCTGCCTTCAGTGCCTTTGGGCCCATAGCTGGCATCCTCATCAAATATGGTAATGCCATTTCTGCCACCCAACCTTGTGATGCCATAGCACCCCCAGGCACCTTGTTCCTAGAGGCACATGTATGCACATCTTCATTTATTTGCACATGTATGCACACCTTCATTTATTTGCACCTGCAACTCAGCCCAATCTACTGGTTGTGCTTGTTCAGGTGGCATAGAAGCAGGAGGACTGCTACAAGTGTCACCAGTGCCTTCAACATTATCATGTACAGCACTACCTTGTGTATTATCAGGAGCAGCACTGCCTTGATCATTACCAGTAACACCATTACCAGCAGCATTACTAGGACCACCACTGCCAGCATAAGTTACACCAGAGACAAACCTAAAATCAGAGCAAGCATTGACAGATTGATCATCTTTATTGACAACATCCACTACAAGCATAGCTTCCTTTTCATTCCAGCTAGCCAATATAAGCTGCTGAGAATGTTCATCCCTCCTTATTTTCCATTGAGATGGGCTGTCAAGCTCAACCACCCAAACTGTCAATATCTGTGAAGGTCCCCAGATTATCTTCCCACCCATTTCGTCATGAAACTTAGCTAGAGAATAATGCTGAGTCCTATCAAGCCAGATTTGGTGTTCCTGCTCAGCCATCGCCACTAGCCCATACTCATCCTCAGCAATCCACTTAGAAACCTTTACAACTAATCTAAACGCATTACCAGGATCAATCCTGGCACAAACACAGATGCAATGTTAGGGACAACCTACTACACAGCATCCGCAGTCCCGTCCCATGAAAGTGAAGAGAAAACGACTAGGAAAATTAGGGTTCTTACCAAACAGGGCAACCACTAGTCGAATGCCAGTCCATTGCGTCTGCCTTCAACACCGACTACATGTACTGTCCAAGAAAGAAAAGCAAATCCATCATCATTCTCAAAAACCCTAACCCTAACCTGGAATCGTAAATGTGCAAACCCAAAATGGGGAATGCGAGTGTTGGTCCGGACGGGACATACCTTTTTCCCCCTTTTCTCAGCTGACGGCTTCGGCGGGATGGAATATGGAATGCGGCGGCGGAGGGCGGCGACGGCGAGGTCCAGAGCAGAGCGCGGGGGAGATGAAGGGGACAGGGCAAATGGGCCGGCTGGGTCAACTGAGACCGGCCCGGATAGCTAAGACGAGGGGGGGGGCAGGGGCAAACGAGGTCATTTTGCACCCTTCGCGCGCTCGGGGCTGACGTGGCAAGCTGTGCTGGAGCGCCACGAGTGCAAAAGTGGTAAAAGTGTATCTCGGAGCGAACAACGCTGGTGAAAGAATATGAGAATTCGCCAAGGTGAGAATTGGAGAATGACCGTCCGTTATAATGGTAAAAAGTTATTTGTCCCAAAAATTTCAGTTTTCTATCCGATCCGAACTCCACGGTCTACACAATCTGGCACACTCTACGCAGAGCCGCTTGTGGTTTTTCCAGTTCTACGCTAGGCTGAAGGTAATGCTACTCTTGCGAATTCGCTTTTAAATTAAATTTAAATTTAAATTTAAATTACATGTAAGGTACTCCGTACTGTATAAGCTTAAGATTCACATGCACATGAGACACGAGCAGAACTTGAAACCCAACGAGCTAGTACAGCCACGAACCTGAAGCTACACCATTCTACGTACTACAACGTACCCTATATAAGGGAGACCAAAACTGCAAACTTGGAGGACCCTTTTGTAGCTTAGCACAGGCAAGCGTGCGTACACAAGACGCGACATAATCCAATAATACAACGCTGGGAAAACAGACCTACAACTACGTATGCTATGCAATGCAAGCCGACCTGGGCCGCATGCCCTGAGGTAGCGCGCCGTCTCACATCAGGTGGCCCCCGCCATGTAGCATCCCGCCGGTTTGTGGCGCCGCCGCCGCCGCCGGAGAAGAGAAGTCCGGCCACACTGAACCCGCACCGGCGCCTGGTGGCATCTTCCACGTGGCCACGCTGTCGTTGTCCATCAGCAGCCCCGCGGGCCAGATGAAGGACGACGACGACCCGGCTGCGGAGCCACCACCTCCCCTGAGCCCGAGGCCTTGCATTTGCACGGCCACCGCCTCGCCGGCGCCCGCGCCCAGGTGTAAGGGCCCGGTTGTCGGGAGCCCGAGCCCGAGGTCGAAGTCGAACGACGACGACCCTGCGCCGCGGCCTTCCAGCAGCGGCCACGCGGCGCCGAGCGCGAACAGCGAGCCGAGGGGACCGCCACCCTGTCCCTGCGACGACGACGACGGCAGGGGAGGCATCATCATCGGCGGCGGGAGGCCGAGGCCGAAGGCGTGCGCCGCCGGAGCGCGCCTGCTGGCGTGCTGCTGCTGGTGGTGGTGGTTGATGTGCGCCAGGCGCGGGCGCTTGCGCGTGGATCCGCCGATGGGGACGTTGCGGAGGGAGCCGCCCAGCGTCCAGTAGCGGCGGCAGGCGCGGCAGAAGTGCCGCGGCTGCGACGTGTTGTAGTTGTTGTAGTAGCAGAACTTGGTGTCGTGCGACGCGCACCGCGGGCACTGCTCCCCGCGCGCCGCGCCGCTGCTGTTGCTCTTATTGGCCGCCTCGGCGGCGGCCGTGGCGTCATGCAGCTGCTGGAGGTAGGCGGCCATGTCGGCCGCCGCGCCACCCGTGGTGCCGGTGTTATTGTTGTTGGTGCCGCTGCCGGAAGTGGCGGCCATCGTCGTCGCGGTCGTGGTGGTGAGGTGGTGGTGGACGTCGTGCTTGCAGGTGTTGTGCGGCAGTGGCGCGAACGGCGCCATGGTGATGGGAGGCTGCAGCCGCGCCGCCTGCGCTTCCATTACTTGGCCTGCCATTGGATGCTCCTAGCTTGAGATTGGAGAAGTTGATGCTCTCTGGCGATCGAGGAACGGATGTCCCTGTCTGCGTAGTACGAGCTTCTTGCTGCTGTTTGAACTGGGACGCCGGGCCAAGGGTGGTATATATACGCGCGTGCATGCTAGTAGTCGCTGCAAACGCAGACACAGACAGAGATTGAAAAAGACTGATGGGTACGGATGGTGACAGAAGGCTGAAGAGTTCAGTACGCAGAGCGCAGCCTGGACAGTGGATTCCAGGCTGCGGGCGCCACCGCCACGCCAGACACCACCGGGCCGCCGAGCTCTGCCTACGAGCTGTAACTTTCTTTGCAGTTCCAGCCAAGGAATCCGACTGGTCACGCGACCACCTGCTGGTGTTGTGCCTACTACTCTATGCATGCATGGTTTGTCCATGGCGCGCCGTCCGATCAAACTCACGTACTCCTTCCATGTCGTGTCTCCATGCATGCACTAGGTGAAGTTTTCTTCTTGCAGCTAGCTAGCTCCTCACTCCGTCCAGAAAAAAAAAAACGTAATTCTAGCTTTGACACGAGCAATCATGAGTGATTGACGATGATCAACTTGCCATAGTACTCCACCGGCGTTGCAAGTTGCCAATTGCCGTGCCATAGGTCCACAACCTCCACCGTTGATTGTACCTCGTCATGACGTGTGTGATTTGTACCTTGTATTCTGGTCGGACAGGTCGATTCACCGGAGGACGACATACAGGAATATAAGGTCATTCGCTCACTGCAAGTTTGATGGGAGTTCTTCAATCTGTATAACATGGCTGACACATACGTACTCGCATGCTAGCGCTTGGCTCCCCTTGTGGATTGTTTCGGGCTCCGGCCCTAGATATTCGGCATGTTCGCTGGTTGGTTTCTGGGCTGGTTTGGGCTGGCTGGTGCTGGTTTTCTGTGAGAGAAAAACACTGTTGGCTGGCTGATTTGGGCTGGCTGAAACCAACGAGCGAACAGGGTGAGCATAGAAAAAAAGAGAGTCTGTCTATACCTCACTTGAGTGATGCATCACAAGAATTATTGTTCATCTTCCTCCTCCCAACGAATCACTGTCCATCTCCTTCCTCGCCCCCAACCGCCACCCACCGCTCGTTGCGGCCGCGCTAGAATTTCGCCAGAGCTCCACGGTCTTCTCTCAATGGGAAGTTATAGTACACATAAGAGGCAATATAATTACAAATATGGCCATGGCAATGCTTAGTAAAATATTATATTGGCCCTTCCTTTATTGGCCAAGCTCCACGCCTCCACCATTGCTCACGATGGAGGTAGATCGTATGGCCGGACAATGCACCACCAAGTGACGATAACTTGGTGATCACCATTCCTCATGTCACGTTAGACACTAAGTCAGAGATTATTGATAGAAGACGGCCGGCGTATACATCTATGGAGCACCATTGCATTGCACATGTACGTATTAGATATTGTCGTCGTGCGTACGGTACGTGTGCTCTTCACAACAATTAGGGGATGTTTGGTTCCCAGCCACAATTTGCCATGACTAATGTTAGGCACCAGCCACATATGTGGCTTGCCATAATCTGTGGCAAAAACAAGTTGTTTGGTTTATGACTAAGGTTTGGCAAAATAAGTGTGGCTGCTGTTTGGATTCCCACCACAAAAACTTGGCAAAATGTTGTGGCATATGTTTGGTTTGCAGCCACATATACCTCAATGCTATAGTGGTAAGACATCCATTTCCCATACAACAATATATATTCCAGCAATAATAAAAAGTAACAACCAACATATGTTTCAATAATATTGCAAGCATGAAATACTATCTTCATAAATACATTCTAGGAGGTTTAGATTAATTACAAAAGCAACAGCCAGCCATGCATGCATCAGCCAAAATGAGCACACATCCAACTATATTACATCCTAAGCCATCAGTCATCACCACAACCAAAATAATCACACAACCAAGTTCTTTTTCTTGATTTAATCCTATACAGATGCATGGCCACACACAAGAATACCAGTAATTAATATTCTCCTCCACATATAATGGCAGTAGTCCAAGTAATACCGCAAGTACAATTTTCTTTGACCCATCTAAAACATATGTTTAGAAAAAGATGAAATTAGTAATAAACTAGAAATAGTGAAGCGTACAGTTGGAATAGCTTTGAAAGATCAAAGTCACGAGCTCATTTTGTCAAGAAAAAAGAATCAAGTAGCACCACATGCCAAGTCTCAAGGTGCTGCATATATTGTCTAACACAATAACTCATTGCCTAGACTAAGGTGGTGTTTGGTTGTCTTTCCTAAATTTTAGTCGTTGTCTCATCGAATGTTTGGACACATATATGGAGTTAAATATAGACTAATTACGAAACTAATTGTATAGTTTGCGACTAATTTGCGAGACGAATCTTTTAAGCCCAATTAGTCCATGATTTGACAATGTGGTGCTACAGTAACCATGTGCTAATGACGGATTAATTAGGCTTAAAAAATTCGTCTCGTGGAGTACTGACGGATTATGTAATTTGTTTTTTATTAGTATCCGAACACCCCATGCAACATCCTCCCGACACACCTCCTAAATTTTACTCACTGGATCCAAACACCACCTAAAGAAAGAAAGAGTTGTGACTTCTCCATATATATTAAACAAAGGAAACCTAACTAGCAAAACAGTAGATGGATTCACCGGATCTCAGCATGAATTTATTTCTCCATCAGAAAATCAATGGCAAAGGGGGAACATGGATTTATACTTGGTTTGGCTGCAGGAGGTTGCCGTGCTTGAATCTTCTTTAGCTGCAGGGATTGATTGCCGTGCATGACCCAACACCATGGGATGGATGGACCTTCATGAGATGCATGGACCTTCACTGTTTTGTTCCAGATCTGCACACATGGAGGAAAACCAGAGGTCAACAAACATGGCGATGGGAAGGGGAAAAGCAATACGACTGAGGCGGGAGAAGATGAGAAGGTGGACATCACCTACGTGGAAGGAGAGGCAGGCCGTGCTCATTAAGAACAATGACGCGAGGGGGAGAAGGCAGCAGAGAGGCGAGATGGGCGCGCGACGGCTTGCCCTGCGCACGTGGCGAAGCGGCCCCTAGGAGCGCGGCGGCTCCGCTCCCTGGGCGCGGGTTGGAGGTCGGACGGGTGATGAGGACATCACTCCTTCGGATGTACCCGCTGATTCTCCAACCGTCATGCAAGGTTCAATGACCCGAGATCGAATGCGTCAACTCAATTTAGAGGTGAGCTCGTTCTTAAGCGATCATTTTCATACTTTTGAGAATAGACTACTACCTAATGATGTTATCTTGCTTAGGAACATTGGAGATGGTCATGAGGGACTTAGAGGAAGATGTGGAGGCGTTGGTGATCAGCAAGGACGTTCAACAGAAACCGGAGGCCCGATCCATCATGATTTCGAGTCTGCCTTGGCCTACAGGACTAGTTTGCCTTAAACTGGTCACCCAGAATGCATCCGGACTCCGTTTTTGACGATACACATATGGTTGGAAAGCTAATTTGATAAGGAAGCCAATCCAAGTGGTCTCACATCAAAAGACCTATAGAATCAACGGGAATCGTCAAAACAAGTTAGCGTCCAGAATCTGCCAGGGTGCTGCGACACTATCTTTTGGTCCGATGGACCGTGTATCGTGTTTGGGCCCATTAGGGGGCGTGTCCAGGGTAGGTGACGACCCTAAGACCTTTATAATTATACGCCACTGCCGTTATTAGGTTTTGGGTTTTGCTTAGATTAATCTGTCAAGAACAGTTTCACCGTTCATCGGATTGTGAGACCCCAACTTCGTGAGATTAATCATTCATCTACAATTTGGTTGCTTTCTTTCTTGTTCTTGCTTGTGTTCTTCGTTACGCAGGCAAAGATTAGCCTTCTTAGCGAGGTCAACTGGATACGTGTCTCGGTTGATAACCAGAGGAGTTATGGTGCAAAAAGAGGAACAATATCTAGAGGAGCACATAGAGAAGGCTAAAGTGAGCTGTGTTAGCGTGTGCTATCTGGTTTCTTATTTGTGTTGCTGTTGCCATCCACCATACTTGTTTTTCACACCTCTATCACCTTGCTATCCACCATACTTGTTTGTTACATACCTGGTACTTGAAACATTTTAGACTAGCAACGAGAACAAGTACTTTGGACTATAATTAAGCATTACTTTCTGTTACTGACTTGTGTGCCAGATATACATATTAGTCTTTGTATGCCTTCCAAGCTCCACAAACTCTTCAGATCAGTATAGAAAAAGGGCCTTGTAATCTCGGTACCACTGCCTCACAGGTATCATGAACCAGCCACCGGTTGTACCGCCCACTGCTTGTGTTGGTAAGAACTTTGTAAGAGCTTGGTAAGATGCTTTCACTTGCTGTGAAAAGTGACACCACTGCAACTGCAACCACGTAGTCATTTATTAGGGATAACTTTCACCGTTTGTTCCTGTTTTTGTGTTTACAGTGGCAGGAGGTGATCAGACTGGAGATAATAATCCTAAGGGTTTCAACGAGTATGTCAGCCAAGAGCAACTACAAGCTGTTGTAGAGGATGCCCAAAAAAGGATGAATGAGGCCGTCAAAAAGGCCGTCACTGACGCACTCATTGAACTCAACATTGGCAACAACATGGAGAGATTGGACAAATGAATTTCCACGCTAACCGACAAGGTTACTGAGTTGGAAACCTTTGTGGTGGGCAATAACGACGTCTCCGACAGCAACACCGATGGTCTCTTGCTAGAAGACACGGTGCATGATGCTAGTGGGAACATAGATCGATCAGCCTTCCGACAAGCAAAATTACGATGATGTCTTCGCCGCAACACGACAGGTATGGGTGGTGTCCACCACCATCAAGATAATAATCATCGTGTGCTCGATGATCCTTATGCTAAGATTAAGTTCATAATGCCATCTTTTTTGAGTCATTATGATGCTGAGGGATATCTTGATTGGGAGATGATAGTAGAACAAAAGTTTAGCGCTCACCTTGTGCCTGAGCATCATAGAGTTCGACAAGCTACTAGTGAGTTTAAGAATTTTGCCATTATTTGGTGGAATGGGCTAGCTGCACAGGATGTTTTATCCGATTTGTGGGAAGAACTTAAGATAGCTATGCGTGATCATTTTGTTCCTCCTTCTTATCATAGAGACTTGCGTAAGAAATTGATGCATTTAGAACAAGGAGAAAAATATGTACATAATTAATATGGTGAGCTCCAAAAGGGATTGATGCGTTGTAGTGTAGTGGAGGGAAACGAAGATTCCATTTGTCGTTTTTATTTAGGTTTGAGGCGCGAGATTCAAGATATTATTGATTATAAAGAATTTAACACTGTCAACTAGTTGTTTTAGTTTGTTATGCTTGTAGAAAACGAATTGCAGGAGCGTGAACAGCAGAGCAAGAGCAAGGTCAGCACCACATACACGCCACACTCGGCACCATCGTCAGGGCTGACCAAGCCAACCACTTTTCGGGCGCCTCCACCAACGAGCAAGCGACAAACAGCCTCTGGAGTTACCGCTACACCTAAGGCACCTCCCGCACGACCTTTCAGATTTAGGTAAAAATTCTTTGCAGGTGCCTACCAAGAGTGCCTCATCCATTGCATTGACGGGACACACTTTGGGCATTCAGTGCCACCGCTGCCATGGCATTGGCCATGTGCAGAACTACCCAAGTCATCGGGCATATATTGCTATAGAAGATGATTACATTAGCACCTCTGACATAGAGGATGAAGAAGACCAAGATGCAGATGAGGAGGACGGCGAAGTCCTTGGTGACAAGGCCACGATAGCCTATAGGAGCATCATTGTACAGCGGGTGCTCAGCTCACAAGTGCAGTAACCTGAGAAGCTACAACGCCATAACTTGCTCTAGATTTTCTTTGTCATCAGCAACCGTCGAGCACGTGTAATTATTGATGGAGGTAGCTGCAATAATTTGGTGAGTTCTGATTTGGTCAAGAAGCTTAGCTTGACCATATGCCCACACCCACGTCCATACCATGTTCAATGGCTAAATGATTCTAGAAAAGCAAAGGTAACACAAACTTGCAGAATTTCATTTTCCATTGGTTCTTATGCTGATTCTGTTGATTGTGATGTGGTACCTATGCAAGCCTGTTCACTCTTATTGGGTCATCCTTGGGAACATGATAATGATGCTACATACCATGGTAGAAGTAATAAATACACCTTTGTGCACAAAGGAAAGAAAATTACTTTAGTACCTTTGACCCCTGCTCAAATTGTACAAGCTGATGGAGAACGCGCTGCTAGTTTGAATGATATTCAATCTGAAAATCAGCAAGTTGCTAATTATATTCTCCCACCTAAAAAGGATAAGTCTACATCTATTTCTAAGGTTGAGGGGATTAAATTGAAGGGTGGTGTTATGCTTGTAACAAAATGTGACTTTGCTGAAATTTCTGATGATGATATTTGCTATGCAAACGAGCTATGTTTTCGCTTGATGATATTGTTAGCTCGGTGCCTCCTGCTATCACTAACCTTTTGTAGGAGTATGAGGACATTTTTCTAGCTGAGATACCCCTAGGGCTGCCACCTATGAGAGAGATAGAGAATCAAATTGATTTGATTTCGGGAGCAACCTTGCCCAACCGTGCTGCCTATCGAACCAATCCTGAGGAGACTAAGGAAATTCAGCGGCAAGTCCAAGACCTTTTGGACCGTGGGTATGTACGTGAAAGCCTTAGTCCTTGTGCCATTCCTGTACTTTTGATTCCTAAGAAAGATGGAACTTAGCGTATGTGTGTTGATTGTAGAGCCATCAATAATATTACTATTCAATATCGTCATCCTATTCCTAGGCTAGACGACATGCTTAAGGAGTTGTGTGGTTCTATAATTTTTACCAAGATTGACTTGCGAAGTGGCTACCATCAAATTAGAATGAAACTTGGAGATGAATAGAAAACTGCATTTAAAACCAAATTCGGGTTGTATGAGTGGTTAGTAATGCCTTTTGGTTTGACAAATGCACCTAGCACTTTCATGCGCTTAATAAATGAGGTTTTAAGAGCTTTTATTTGTCGTTTTGTGGTAGTTTACTTTGATGATATATTGATTTAAAGCAAGTCTTTTGATGAACATATGGATCACTTACGTGCTATTTTTAATGCTTTATGTGATGCATGTTTATTTGGTAACCTTGAGAAGTGCATCTTTTGCATGAATCGAGTTTCTTTTCTTGGCTATGTTGTAACTCCACAGGGAATTGAGGTGGACAAGATGAAAATTGAAGCCATAAAGAGTTGGCCGGTCCCCCAAACCGTCACACAGGTGAGGAGTTTTCTTGGTCTTATAGGATTCTACCATCGGTTCGTCAAAGATTTCCGCACCATTGCTGCCCCATTGCATGAGTTGACGAAGAAAGGGGTGGTGTTTCATTGGGGAAATGCACATGAGGAGTCCTTTAACACTTTGAAGGATAAGCTCACACACGCACCATTGCTACAACTTCTAAATTTTGGTAAGACTTTTGAGCTAGAATGTGATGCTAGTGGAGTTGACATTGGGGGTGTTTTGATGCAAGATGGTAAACCCATTGCTTACTTTAGTGAAAAATTGCATGGTCCTGTTCTTAATTATTCTACGTATGATAAGGAATTGTATGTACTAGTCCGTTCTTTAGAGACGTGGTGTCATTATTTGTGGCCTAAAGAATTTATTATTCATTCTGATCATGAATCACTTAAGTATCTTCGCTCTCAACAAAATCTGAATCGTAGGCATGCTAAATGGGTTGAATTTATTGAATCTTTTTCTTATATTATCAAACACAAGAAAGGGAAGGATAATGTGATTGCTGATGCTTTGTCTAGACGATATACACCGTTGTCCCAACTTGATTGTCGGATTTTTGGGCTTGAATCAGTAAAAGAACAATATGCGCTTGATCCTCATTTTAAGGGCGTGTTGCTAAATTATAGAGAATGACGTATATGGAATAAGTTTATGATCAATGATGGGTTTTTGTTTAGAGCTAACCGCCTGTGCATTCCAGTTGGCTCCGTTCGTCTTTTGTTGTTGCAGGAGGCATATGGAGGCGGATTGATGGGACATTTTAGAGTCAAGAAGACAGATGAGGTGCTGTCCACACATTTCTTTTAGCCTAGGATGAGGCAAGATGTAGAACGATACGTAGCTCGGTGCACCACATGTCAAAAAGCTAAGTCGCGGTTGAACCCACATGATTTGTATATGCCTCTTCCTGTTCCTTCTACCCCTTGGGCTGATATATCTATAGATTTTGTGTTGGGTTTGCCAAGTACTAAGAGGGGGAGGGATAGTATTTTTATGGTGGTTGATTGTTTTTTTAAGATGGCACATTTTATTCCTTGTCATAAGACCGACGATGTTGTTCGTATTGCTGACCTTTTCTTTCAAAAAATTGTTCGTTTGCATGGTATGTCTTCTACTATTGTTTCAGATCTCGATGCAAAATTCTTGAGTCATTTATGGCGCATTTTGTAGAATAAATTAGGGATCAAGCTGCTGTTTTCTACAATATATCATCTCCAAACTGTTGGACAAATTGATGTAGTAAATCGAACATTATCCACCATGTTGAGAGCCATTTTGAAGCACAATTTGAAGATGTGGGAAGAGTGTTTGCCACATATGAAGTTTGCATATAACAGGGCGGAACATTCCACCACTAAGGTAAGTCCTTTTCAGATAGTGTATGGTTTACCCTCACGCTTCTTTTGATCTTTTGCCTTTATCTACCACTGAGAGAACACATGGTGATGCTAGAGAGCATGCTGAATTCATTCGTAAGTTGCACGAAACTACTAAAGCAAATATTGAAAGAATGAATGAAAAGTATAGAATTGCTGGTAGTAAAGGTAGAAAAGAAATTAAACTTGAACCGGGTGATTTGGTTTGGTTATATTTGAGAAAAGATAGATTTCCTGAGTTGCGTAAGTCTAAATTAATGCCAAGAGCAGTTGGTCCTTATAAGATAATTAAGAAAATAAATGATAATGTCTACAAACTTGAGTTGCCACCCGAGTTCGGGGTTAGTCCCACCTTTAACATTGCAGATTTGAAGCCTTATTTGGGAGAAGAAGATGAGCTTGAGTCGAGGACGACTCAGTTTCAAAAGGGGAAGGATGATGAGGACATCACTCCTTCGGAAGTACCCGCTGATCCTCCAACCATCATGCAAGGTCTAATGACCCGAACTCGAATGCGTCAACTCAATTTAGAGGTGAGCTCGTTCTTAAGCGATTCTTTTCATACTTTTGAGAATAGACTACTACCTAATGATGTTATCTTGCTTAGGTACATTGGAGAGGGTCATGAGGGATTTAGAGGAAGAGGTGGAGGCGTTGATGACCAGCAAGGACGTTCAATAGAAACCGGAGGCCCGGTCCAATATGATTTCGAGTCTGCCTCGGCTTTTAGGACCAGTCTACCTTAAACTGGTCACCCAGGATGCATCCGGACACCGTTTTTGATGATCCACATATGGTTGGAAAGCTAATTTGATAAGGAAGCCAATCCAAGTGGTCTCACTTCAAAAGGCCTCTAGAATCAACGAAAATCATTGAAACAAGTCAGTGTCCAGAATCTGCCAGGGTGCTGCGACATCGTCTTTTGGTCCGATGGACCGTGTATCGTGTTTGGGCCCATTAGGGGGTGTGTCCAGGGTAGGCAACGACCCTAAGACCTTTATAATCATATGCCACCGCCGTTATTAGGTTTTGGGTTTTGCTTAGATTAATCTATCAAGAACAGTTTCGTCGTTCATCGGATTGTGAGACCTCAACTTCGTGAGATTAATCATTCATCTATAATTTGGTTGCTTTCTTTCTTGTTCTTGCTTGTGTTATTCGTTGCGTAGGCAAGGATTAGCCTTCTTAGCGAGGTTAATCGGATATGTGTCTCGGTTGATAACCAGAGGAGTTGTGGTGCTAAGATGACAGGGTTCGATCTTTCGATCTGAAGCCGGATCGGTGTCATTCTCCGCCACAACGATAGTTACCTGTACCTGACGGAAGATCGAGATCCTCGTTTCCATTAAGTGGTATCAAAGCTAAGGTATACCGTTAGGTTCATATTTATCCCCTAGTTTGGAGTGTTTCACATTCGTCCCATAGTACAGTGCTATTTTTTTTTTCTGTCGTAGAACCTTCAGCGCCATAGCCTTTGCATATTTCAGTTTCAGAGTCCGTCGTGTTAAGTTTGTGTCCTAGTCGAGGTCTTGTTGCTGGTTAGATTGTGTTAGAGTCCAGTTCGTGTGTTTTTCTCCATCATTTTCATCAAATCTTTGCTTCCGTGACCAATTTTGCGCACATTATTTCCGTTTTGTCCTCTAATTCGGAGCCAATTCTTAAAACTGGTCTAGTTTTCGCATACGAACTCGGATTTCGACGTTCCATATATCAAAATCGATCAGAAATTTTTTTGGATCCGTCCACCCCCCGCCGTGTCAAGGTCGAAGATTTTTATTTTGGTCAAAAACTGGTCATAAGATCCTCTTTTCGTGGTCACAAGCTTTTTGTCATTTTGAGCACGTCTTCTGAAATTTGCACAGGCCACACCTTTCACTTGTTTGGGCTCATATTTTCTATTGTTACTTCTTTTGTGCTCCTAAGTGAAGAAAAAATATCAAAAAAATAAAAAGAAAAAGTTGATTTTTTTTAAAAAAAACAACGACAGCCCAAAAAATAGAAAAAAGAGAGGAGAAAAAGAGGAACAATATCTAGAGGATCACATAGAGAAGGCCAAAGTGAGCTATGTTAGCGTGTGCTGTCTGGTTTCTTGTTTGTGTTGCTGTTGTTATCCACCATACTTGTTTTTCACATCCTTGTCACCTTGCTATCCACCATACTTGTTTGTTACACACTTGGTACTTGGAACATTTTAGACCAGCAACAAGAACAAGTACTTTGGACTATAATTCAATATTACTTTCTGTTACTGATTTATGTGTCAGATATACATAGGCTTCGTTTAGATTGCGAAAAAATTTCAACCCGATGAATAGTAGCACTTTCGTCTTATTTGACAAATATTATCCAATCGTGGACCAATTAGGCTCAAAAGATTCATCTCGTGATTTCGAACTAAACTGTACAATTAGTTATTTTTTTTATCTACATTTAATACTCCATGCAAACGGCTAAAAATTGATGTGATGAAGAGAGAGTGAAAAAACTTGGAATTTGGATGGCATCTAAACAAGGCCATATTAGTCTTTGTGTGTCTTCCAAACTCCACAAACTCTTCAAATCAGTACAGAAAAGGGGCCTTGCAATCCCGTTTCCATTAGGTCGGAAGCGAGCGGCCGCTCGACCTGTTTCACGAAGGAAGGCGAGGGAGTGGACAGAGCAGAACGATGGGGTGCTTTTTTTATTCGATGGGAATTGGCTTTGGCGCGCCATAGGCTTCGCGGTGGCAAAAACGCCCGCCACACTTTTGCGGCGAAAATCAGCGGCGGCATGGTTCGGTGGCCATGGCGTGCCACAGCAGTATCACCAACCAAAAGGCTACCAAAGTTAGCGTGGCAGACTTAAGGTTAGGCGTGGCAGCTGGTGGCCGGAAACCAAACATCCCCTTAATATGTCATGGTGTGCATTGCATGTACGTAGTAGGATGGAGTAGTACCGTGCAATGTAAGGTCCTTGTTATTTCGGAATCCATTGCTAGGCCGCTACGCCTGCCCTGGCCCTGCCCGGCTGCCCGAACGAGCGCTAGCTGCAAGGAGCTGAAGGTGCTGCAACCGAGGCGGCGTGGCAAACAGGCACCTATCTAGACACCGATCGATCCTACGGATGGCGTAGCCGTGTCTGTGCTTGCTTGACTGACCCATGCAGACGAGGCGATGGAAGACGGCCGGCCGGGCCGACTGCCGACTGGAGCTGATGCGTTGTTGTCATGGCCATGCACCCCGGACCAGCGACCACGACCGAGCATCAACATGCATGGTCTTTTCCTGCCCAGAGATACTGATGGCATGGGACCCGCGTGCAATGCAGGGCGACCAGACCAGCAGCGAGCCCGCCGGCCGCCGGGCGCAAAACATGACCTGCAGCCTTTGACGACGCGCCCAGTCGCATCGCATGGCATGCTGCTGGCCGGGCCGCCGGGGGTGGCCTACTCTCTCCGTCCACTCTCGTTCGTTCGTCTCCTCTCCTGTCCCTCCCGGCCTCCCGGGGCCCGGGCCACGCCACGCCGGGACAAAGCCAGCATACGCCGGCCGGCGCCGACTCCGATGCGTACCACCACCAACAGGCAACAGGCAGCAGCCTACTAGCACAATGTAGTGCTCCTGCTCCTACGGAGTAGTAGGCGCCAATTCGGTCGCCGTCTGGGCCTGACAAGGCGGCTAGCATTCCAAGGCAATGCACGCGAAGGCATGGGATGGCCCCTGCCCCGCGTTTTGCATGGCAATGCCGACCGGTCGGCACGTAGCTGCTGCTGGTATGCTAGCTACTGGTGCTAGTACTATGCGCGCTAGCTACCAGAGCCACACCCAGACAGGAGAACGCGTAGGATGGCTGCGGCAGGATGCACGACACTCCCTGCCGGCGGCCGCCAAGCCGCCGGACATGGGCAGCAGGATGGCCCAGCTACTCGCTACTGTAACTCGCATAGCATGCCGTGGTGGTTATCTTGCTCGCCGCTTCTGCATCAGTCTATCCGCCTGTTCGCTGGTTGGTTTCTGAGTTGATTTAGGCTGGTTGATGCTGGTTTATTGTGAGAGAAAAATACTGTTGACTGACTAGTTTGGGCTGGCTGAAACCAACAAGCGAACATGCTCTCTATATATATAGGAGTGAAAATATCCATTTCGCGATTATTAAGAAATTAAACAAAGTCCTAAGTCCATCTTTTAATAAACGCTGATCGAATATCATCTATAGAGTCTGATTTTGACCCTCCAAGTCGTACATAAATTAAACAAAGTCCTAAGTCCATCTTTTAATAAACGCTGATCGAATATCATCTATAGAGTCTGATTTTGACCCTCCAAGTCGTACATAATGTAAGCCATCTCAATAACAGTACACATGTTTGATCAGCCACCGTACCGCACTCATTAATTTAAGAATTTAATGGTGCTGTTTGGCGTCTATAGGTGATCGAATGAGATTCACTTCATTCACATGTACATACTCGGCTCACGCCAAGACAAAGGTGCCAGTAATTTTGACCCTATTGGCTTAGATAGTGTACGTGGCTTATAAACTGGTTGATGTTATTTTATTGTGAGAGAAAAACACTATATCATGGCTGATAGCCTGATACGATCAAACGAACGGGGTGATGAGCTGCCAACACGCGTCATGTTTGGGTTCAAAAGCGTTCTCTCTCTGACGAGTAGACCTATGATATTGACGTGTCAAAACTGCTAGCCCACAAGATGCCACGTTAGACCAAAATAACCTTTGAATGAAAGCTGTGGTGAATCGTATCTCTGTGGATATAGTTCGATAATAACTAATAATGCCATCTGTTATTCGGGTCGACTAGCCGAAACTATTATTAAAGGGTGTACCCAGTATAAAGAGCTTCCGCTCTGTGCAAGGTCTGGAGACCTTCCGGTCACAGGCTATGCCTTACTCTCGCCTGTGCAATGTGAGGAGACCGCGACTCGAACCCATGACCTTTCGGTCACAGGCGGTAAGACTCTACCGCTTGCACCAGGCCAACTATTATTAGTGGTTTATTTATTTGTCGGCATGTGGTATGAGTCAAGTCACACTTATGCGTATTCAAGTGTGTATATAAGTGGGTATGTGTATTTGTGTACACACATATGCGCACACACTCAACCTATCTTTATGATCACATATGAGAAATCGATTTGGTAGATTTTGAGATTTGACATAGTCATTCTAGACGTCTACATGGCCTGCCACTAAATAAATAATAAAGGTTTATTTCTAAAATAAATTTAGTAAATTCAAGCACATGTTCCAAATCTAAGACTTAGGGCCTCTTTGATTTATAGGATTTCCAAAGAAAAAAAATGTAGGAATTAGAAATCTTGTGGAATGACTAATTAATGAGTACTGTAGAGGCTTTGGTTCACCGGAAAGGATGGAAGAGAAAACATTGAAAACTTTCCTATCATTCAACTTTTATAGAAAATACAAAGGAAAAAAAAACATCTAGTGGAGCCTCATTATGTTATTTTCCTATGCTTTTCCTACACTCAACCAAACATCCATTCTAATAAAATTTCTATGTTTTCCACATGTATTCTTATTTTATTCTTGTATTTTTCTTATTTATTCCTATGCTTTTTCGATCTTGGGTTCCAAAAGGGGCCTTGAATTGGCTTGATCGACCGCTTTCACCAAGGGAACCGCTATTCGATTCTCAACTTCTATAGCCCATAACCCCAAAGAGGCAACGATCTTTCCTCTCCAATTTTAATGTTTATTATAGTCTAAATTTGAGATAAATAGTAGGTATGTGCATCCAATAAATGTTTATATCAAAACAGATGCGACATAAGGCTAGTCTCAGTGGAGAGTTTCATGACGTTATTTCTAAGACTGTCACGTCATATAGGATGAAATACCACTCTTAGTGGAGAGTTTTATTCTATGGTTTCATAAATATTCAATTTTATGACTGATAGAGAGTTGGTAATCGTGTCAAGAGAGTTTCGTCGTCATGAAACTTATTTCTTCTCTCTTCTTAAAAACGTTGCCACATCATAAAAAATATTTATGTGGTAGCTTATTAAATACAAATAAAACTCTGATAAAACTCCCACCGAGACTAAGAACATGGTAAACGAGTCTGATGGATTTCATGGAGATGAAACTCCCCTCTTCTCTCTCCTTGTCAAGTCAACAAAATTAGTGACGTGTCATGGAATTTAATGACCAGGAAACCCTCCACGAAACTCCACTGAGTGAGAGTGTGAGACTGGTCTACTCCCTCCGTAAAAAAAAGTACAATCCTAGCTTTAAACCTTGACAAGATTGTTTAGACTTAAAGCTAGAATTGCGCTTTTTTTTTTTTGGACGGAGGAGCCAGTAACATGCATTCGGCCTTTATTTACGAACCGCGGCATTGTCAGGAGTGACTGATTCATTTTGAAAGTTCACTTGCTTGATTCAAATGGGCCGGGCCTACCATGGACAACTCCAGCCCGATGCATATGCATGTTACCAAAAGTACACGACCACACAGCAGCGAGCCCAGGCGAGCTCTTGCCACAATTTTACTTTGTTTCTTGTATCTTCACGTGAAGTTGGTCCCCTTTTCCATATTTTATTATCATCATCCTGTTTAAACTTCAACTATGTTCTCATCTCTTTTCAGCTGAATGTTTTCCAAATCAAAATTGAAAATTCTCTGATTCGAAGTTTGTGAAACCGATTGAAAAAGTTTTAAAATCTCAAGAGCTCTGTTTGTACCCATGCATTTTAAGTATTTCTTCGTTCCAATTCAAGGTTTTATGGTTGGGCTTGAAGTTTCCAGCTCGAAAAAATTGGTTTCAAATATTACAGTCATATTAAAATGGATTTAGTACAACATACCT
Organism: Miscanthus floridulus; assembly: GCF_019320115.1. Classification (NCBI taxonomy): domain Eukaryota; kingdom Viridiplantae; phylum Streptophyta; class Magnoliopsida; order Poales; family Poaceae; genus Miscanthus; species Miscanthus floridulus. The sequence goes on along the minus strand of NC_089580.1, from coordinate 46,973,568 downwards.
ATTTGGTGTCTAGATAAATTAGAAAATTTCTCCGGTTTCAGTTCAAATCTCGCCAAAGTGTGACGTCAAAGCAAACCCGTCGAATACCCCCGCAAAATTAGCCATTGTCATTCCGCCGCCCTCGGCCCCTGCCTCGGCGGTCAGCTCATCGTTGCCGCCGCGGAGCGGAGAGAGACGGCACTGGCGCGAAGGAGGCGATGACAGGAGAAAGCTGCGTCACGAGGAGGGGATATTTAACTTTTTACCATTATAACAGATGACACCTCCTCAAATAGCAGCTTTAGGTTTGGCGCTACGCTTTTAGCAACAGTGAGAGAAAAACGATACACATTTACCACTTTTGCTCACATGGCATGCCAGCTCCGTTGTCCAGCTTGGATCCGAGTCAGCAGGCTCAGGTAAAAAGACCTCCCCTACCCCTGGCGTCTTTATCCTCCCCCACGTGGCTCGGCCCACTCCATTGTCCCTCCCTACCCCGTCTTTTCTCTGCTCCGTGCAACGCTCGCCCATCACCGCCGTCGCCACCGCCGTGTAAACCGCCGCCCGCCCCCACGTCAAGCTATGTCTCAGTCGCCCCCGAGCACTTTTGCGATGGAGTAAAGGTATGTGCCTGCTTCGAGCCCTATCCACGGTCTGCATTGCACTGTGTTTTTGGGATTAGGGTTATGGTTCATCGATCTGATTCGGTTTTTCTCCATCTATGCTTTGTAGGCAGCTTATGTAGTACTACTCCTTGCAATGGATTCTAGCGGGTGCCCCATTTGGTAAGTTCAATCTTTGACTGCACTAAAAATGGTAGACTTGTTTAGAACCATGCCGTGTAGGATATTGTTCTAACTCATTGGTTGTTTTGTTGTTGATTCATTCTGTCAGGATTGATCCTGGAAATGCGTTTAGATTACTTGTTAAGGTTGGTAAATATGTCGCTGATGGAGAGTATGGGCTAGTAGAAATGGTCGAGCAAGAGCATGAGTCGTGGTTGGATAGAACTAGGCAGTATACTCTAGAGAAATTTCATGATGAGATGGCCACAAAGATCATCTGGGGGCCATCGTAAACACTATCAGTCTGGGTAGTTGACATTGATAGTGGTTCTAAATGTAAAGTGAGAAGGGATGAGCATTTTCAGCAAATGGTAAAGGACAGATGGGAACAAAGGGTTGCTTTTCTTGTAGTTGACGTTGTCAATCAGTAAACATGCATACTCTGGTAATGATAGTTCTACGCGTAGATGTGCATCTAGTGTCACTACTGGTGAAGGCAGTGGAATTCCTAGAAATGTAGGAGGTAGTGGTTCTAATGTACCTAAGAATGCAGAGGGCACTAGTGATACGTGTAATTCGTCACCTCCATCTGTGCCTACTGATATACCAGAGCTAGTGGATTGGGCAAATCTGATCATACTTCCTGTAGGATCTCTGGTTAGCCTAGAGTGCGGTGATTAGGCCTGTCAAAACAAACACTCAAACTTTTATCAAATTCAACATGCGGCACTACCGCTCTGACCTCGCGGCACGGCACTGCCGGACAGCGGCACTACCGCACTGCAGACAACTTCGAGTTATGGTTTAAAATCAGTGAATGTAAACTTGAATCGGAGAAATTTCTTAGCTTTCTGCAAGTATGAGATTCACAAATCGAGAGCTAGAAGTGGTAGGAGCACAACACACAAGTAGATCAACCACAAACCCTAGAAATCACCTCAACAACAATATGAAATGCAAATGATGTAAATCAAGCATAAGGTGACATGATGATTTAACCCGTAGTTCAGCTCGCCACCAAGGCTTGCCTACGTCCATGTTGTTGAGGTTAGCCACTAAGGCTTAGGGCTTTGCAACCCTTCCTTGTTCTCAAGTCAATAGACTCAACTCTTGAGATGAGGGGTGAGTTTACTAGCTTCAAGAGGTGGTTAGAAACCTCTCGGGGCTGCCACATAAGTTGGTAAGCTCCACGGGCGACGCTCTAGCCAGCTAGGAGCAAATCTCCAAGAGTAATAAACACAACCATTGGCCAAAACATGAACCAAGTGCTCCTTTGAGTTGGGGAATCAAAGGATGTGCTCTCTAATTGAGTTTGGGACCTTTTTCTCTCAAGGATTGATGGAGAAATTAAGGGAGAATGCTTGGGAGCTCAAGGTCACCAATGGAGGAGAGAAGGGCACTCTTCTATTCTTGGACGAGCTGAATGAGTGAGAGAGAGAAGAGAGACGTTGGGGAGAAAGGGGAAAGGTATAAGTACCCCCAACCCCAACGGTCACTTAAGTCATGGCAGTACCGTGGCTCAAGTGTGGCAGTGCCACACTACGATAGTGCCTCGCTCCAGGTGCGGCTGAAAGGATCAAGATGCTCAAAAGGGGGGGGTGAATTGGGCTAATTCTAAAATTCTTTACAATAATTAAACCCTACGCTTAGCCCACTTCACTCCTTGTGCCTAGAATGTATTCCTATTGATCTACCGCACAAAAGTTTTGCACCCTATGTTTTAATCCTACTCTAGCATGACAATTCTAAGAATGTAAAGACAAGAATTGAATTGCTCAAATGTAAATGCTTAAAGTAAAGAGAGGAGAAGGAACATGGTGATGTTTTGCTGAGGTATCGGAGAGTCATCACTCTCGACTAGTCCTCGTTGGAGCACCCGCGCAAGGGTGTAGCTCCCCCTTGATCAGCGCAAGGATCAAGTGCTCTCTATAGGCTATTTCTTCGACACTCCCTCGCAGTGAATCATCCACAACTGCTCACAACTTGAGTTGGGTCATCCACAAGCTCCGCCGGATGATCACCAAACTCATGATCACCACCAAGCCGCCTAGGTGATGGCGATCACCAAGAGTAACAAGCAAGAACTCTCCCTTGACCACAACAAGCCTAATGAGAAGGGTGGATGCACACTTGCAACTCTCCTTACGCTTCGGTCAGTTATCCCCGCTAGAAAGCTGTTAAGTTGTGATTGGACTCTTACCTGCGTCCGGTCAGCATTGACTGGACGCGTTCGGTCATGAAAACTGCTCTCTAGAACCTTACTGATGTTGACCGGATATTGGCGCCCAAAGTCTGGTCACTTCACTGTTCAGCATCCGGTCAGTAACCGAATCCTGACTAGTGTCCAGTCAGCACTGACCGGACGCGTCCGATCAGGAAACTCCCTCTCTGGAGTTGACTGGCACCGAGCGTCCAGTCACAACCAGACGGCTGCAGTTGATCAAATGAACTAACCGGACTCACCCTTCTACGTCCGGTCACAACCAGACCAGCGTTCGGTCAGTCATTTGACCCTCCATTCACTTCCAACTTGAAATCATATGTGAATGAATTTGCTCCAATTGATCTTAGGGCTACCCTAGAGCTACCTAGTGCTAGATTTGACAAGTATGCACCACACATAACCCACTAGACTCACCTAGGTCAAGCTACTAGTCCATACCCCATTAATAGTATGGCCAAAGGAAAAACAAAGTCCTAAACTACTCTAAGTGTCTCTTTAACACCAAACGACACTTAGAACTAGTCCATCCTTAACCTTGTCGTCCATCCTTTGAAAACTAAAATGATTTCCATCGTACGGGCATGACAACCATGATTGCCCAATCAATTGGCATTATTATGACCTAACTTAATTGCCTCTGCAAAACACACATTAGTCATAGTAATCTCGTATTGTCATTAATCATCAAAACCCAACTAGGGGCCTAGATGCTTTCAATCTCTCCCTTTTTGGTGATTGATGACAATACAACATTGAGTATGTAAAAGAGATGAGGTTTTCAACAGGCTTGGTTCATATAAGCTTTTGACAATAAGAACAAAAGAGTTAGGCATGCTTATATGACCCAAGCCAACATGATGTACTCAATAGATATGAAATAAGTATGAGTATAAGAAATAAAGCTCATTTGAATCGGAGTAAAATGCGGAAGCAAAGCAAATGAGCATAATGAAGTGACATGACATATATATAGATCAAAGTAGAGAGCACACATGTCACAAATCACATAAATATCACATATCACATAAATATCACAATCACACGTATGTAGGTCAATGCATGAAAGTAAACATGAATACATAAAAAGACATAAATCATAAGCTCCCCCTAGATCTAACATACTCGATCCCTCTCTCCCTTTGGCGTCAAGCACCAAAACCTAAGGGTCGGTCAGTGGGGCAGAAGCAGACAAGTCTGGCACAGAGGTGCGATGAGCAATCTAAAATTGTGTAGCATCATCCTCTGATCTGGAGCTCTGAGCTGTCTGACCTCTGTCACTGGAAGTGAAGCTGAAGTAGTCTAGGTCTGCTCTAGGACTAGTGTGGCCTGTGACTCTATAGGTATCACTGTAGTAGCTGGCTTTGATGATGCAACAAATGAAGGGAGCATCTCTGTAGTCCCAATGACTGGAGCAACTATGGTAGGAGCAAGGACTCGTAGCTCTAGCAGTGTAGGCTACCCTATCAACTCACTAAAAGTAGCACCGAGGCTCCTAGAAACTAGGGTGTCAGTCATAAGCACTGAGGAGCTATGAGCTGATGTGGCAGTGCACAGAGAAGACAGTGTGTGACCGAACACTAGGTGAGTCTGGTTGGGCTTGACCGGACATGTCTGGTCATGAGTGGAGGCTTACTGGAAATGACCAGACGATGGGGTCATGCGTCCGGTCGTAGCTGGAACTTTACTGGAAGTGACCGGACATTGGGGTCCTATGTCTGGTCATGGCACTGTGCTATGTCCAGTCATCACTTGACCATTGGGATTGGGTGCTTAGTATTTGAAGAGAAGGATGATGTGGCAGCCATCCATTGACCGGATGCTAGAATGGTGTGCCCAATCGATCTAACTAGAGCGTCCGGTCATCCTGAGTTGTGCCTAGTGAAGGGGTACAACGACTCTATTTCGTGGGGGCTTCTATTTAAGCCCCATGGCTGGCTCTAGCTCACTCTCTTGGCCATTTGCATTGACATAGAAACCTTGTGAGCTTAGCCAAAGCCCTCCCACTCATCTCCATCATAGATTCAACATCTTTGTGAGATTGGGAGTGAATCCAAGTGCATTGCTTGAGTGTTTGCATCCAGAGGCACTTGGTGTTCGTGTTTTGCTGCAGGATTCGCTTGTTACTCTTGGTGGTTACCATCACCTAGATGGCTTGGAGCAGCGAGGATCGTCAAGCGGAGGTTGGTGATTATCTCCAGCTCCGATCATGGTGATTGTGAGGGGTTCTTGACCTTTCCCCGGCAGAGAGCCAAAATATACTCTAGTGAATTGCTCATGGCTTATGTGATCCTCATCTTGTGTTGGTTGTGTGGCACCCTATTAAGGGTTTGGTGTGTGATGCCAATTAGTGCTTGAACCTCCAAGTGAGTGAATCGCCACAACGAGGACTAGCTTACTGGCAAGCAAGTGAACCTCAGTAAAAAATCATTATGTCATCTTTTGATTCTGAGGTGATTGGTCTTCATTGGTATTCATCCTTGTGATTGATTAGTTCACTCCTTGACACAGCGGTATAACTATCTTGCTCTCTATTTTTACAATACCGCAAACTAGTTGTCAAGCTCTTTAGTGTAGCTAGTTGTGAGAGCTTGTTAGTTTGGTTAGTATGGCTCTTTAGTTAGCTTTTGAGGGCGCACTAACTTAGTGTTGTGGCATAGCTTTTTGTGTGGATAGAAATCATATCAACTAGAATTGTGGTAGGTGGCTTGCAATTTTTGTAGGCTAGCGCAACACTTGCTTCACCTCATAATTGTCTAACCGGTTTGTTAAGTGTTGTTGTAGAAATTTTTAATAGGCTATTCACCTCCCCTCTAGCCATTAGAACCTTTCAAGTGGTATCAGAGCTGAGGTCATCGTGATTTGAGGCTTAACAACTTTCGGTGTAAAAATGGCTTAAATCAACAACACTAAGAAGCCACCCTAATTTGATGGCTCTAACTATCCCTATTGGAAGGCTAAGATGATAACTTATATCAAGTCAATTAATAGGAAGGTTTGGAAAGTGGTAGAGACCAAAATTGAGATTGATGATGAAGAGGCTCCCACCGCCGCTAAAGAAATGCTACTTCAAAATAATGATATTGCTCTTAGTGCCATCCATGATGCTTTGGATGAGAGAACATTTGAGCAAATCAAGAACATTGAGAGAGCTCATGAGGCATGGAAGAAATTGGAGAAATCATTTGAGGGCACTCAAGCTGTGAAGGGTGCAAAGGTATACATTCTCAAAGAGAAGTTTGCAAACTTCAAGATGAAGGAGGATGAGAGTATGCCGGAGATGTTTCATAGGCTTTAAGTGCTTGTCAATGATCTCAAAGCACATGGAGAAGAGGTGAAGGACAAGGACTTCTCCCACAAGTTCTTGAGATGCTTGCCTTCAAGATTTGGCACATAGGTCACTATTCTAGTGAGGAGTGGTTTGGACACCATGACACCAAACCAAGTGTTGGGAGATATAATGACTGATGGTACATATAGAGATGATGATAAGGAAGAAAAGAAGGAGAAGAAATATGAGAAGAAGGATGAGAAGAAGAAGAGCGTGGCATTCAAGGCCACATCATCCAAGGGCAAGGCAAAGCAAGAAACATCAAGTGAAGATGATGGCTCATGGGATGATGATGATGATGATGATGAGAAGATGGCTCTCTTTGTCAAGAGATTTGGGAAGTTTATGATGAAGAAAGGGTACTGTGTTAGAAGAAAGAAATCTTCATCCAAGAACAAGGAAGAGTCAAGAAGGTGCTTCAATTGTGGAAGCAAAGATCATCTTGTTGCTCAATGCCTATATAATAGTGACAAAGATGATGACAAGAAGAACAAGAAGAAGGACAAGAAGGAACAGAAAGAGAAGAAGGACAAGATGACCTTCAAGAAGAAGAAGGGTGGTTCATATGTGGTCACTTGGGATAGTGATGCTTCCTCAAGTGATGATGATGATAGTGATGATGACAAGACCACCAACAAGAAAGCACTTGTAAGCATTGCTATCATTGAGAAGCCTTCTCTCTTCAATACTCCATCATGCTTCATGGCTAAGGCCACTAAGGTACAAATCTGTGATGATGGAAGTGATGAGGAACATGATAATGAAAATGAAAATGAAAATGAAAGTGATAGTGATGATAATTAACCTACTAAGAATGAACTATTTAACATGCTAGAAGATGCTAAAGAACACTTTGGCATTAAGAGAAGAGAATGCAAAAGCTTGTGTAAGGAACTAAAAGCCCTTAAGCAAGCCTTTGATGAGCTCAATGCATCTTATGAGAGGCTAGAGGAAGCCCATGAGAAGCTTGTCAAGTCTCACAAGAAGCTTGAAAAAGCCCATTCCTCTTTGCTTGATGAGCAAAATAAAAAGAAGCATGTTGAGACTTATGATGTAGGCTTAACTTGTGATATAATTGATGAATCATTATCTACGCCTATCATGGTTGCTCCTACTAACCCTTCTTGTAGTACTTCTACTTCCACCTCATCTAGTAGTGATGGTTTCACTTGTGATGCCTCGCTAATGGTTGAGAATGAGAACCTCAAGAAGGAGGTCAATAAGCTCACTCACACCTTGGCTAAGGCCAATGGTGGTGAGGACTGCTTGCTTATGTGCTTGGGTAGCCAAAGAGCTTCTCTCTACAAGGAGGCATTGGGCTATACCCCTAAGAAAGGCAAGGTGACCTTTGCTTCTCACAAGACTAGTTTTGTGAAGAACAATGGTCGGTTTTGCACTAGTTGCAAGCAAGTTGGTCATAAAAAGCGTGAATGCAACAATAAGAGCAAAAATGCTAATGTATCCTCCATTAAGCTTAATTCTTTCTATATGCTTACCAAGGGTGCAAATGGTGTAAAGGCTAAGTTCATTGGTAAATCATGGATGGGCTAAAAGAAGAAAGCCATTTGGGTACCAAAGAGCTTAGTGACTAACCTTCAGAGATCCAAGCAAGTTTGGGTACCTAAAAGGAATTGATCTTCTTTTGTAGGTCAATTTCAAAGCTAGAGGAAGGCATTGGGTTCTTGATAGTAGGTGCACTCAACACATAACCGGTGATGCAAGAATGTTCAACTCAATCAATACCAATGGCAATGCTGGTTATGATAGTATCACATTTGGTGACAATGGCAAAGGCAAGGTCAAAGGGCTTGGTAAGATTGCAATATCCAATGACATGAGCATATCCAATGTGTTGCTAGTAGAGAGCTTGAACTTTAATTTGCTATCCGTGGCTCAATTGTGTGATCTTGGATTCAAATGCATATTTGGGGTAGATGATGTAGAGATTATAAGTGTAGATGGCTCTAACTTGATCATCAAGGGCTTTAGATATGAGAATCTATACTTAGTTGATTTTAATGCTAGTGAAGCTAAATTATCTACATGTTTGTTCACTAAGTCTATCATGGGTTGGTTATGACATAGAAGGCTTGGTCATATTGGAATGAAACAATTGAATAGATTGGTTAAGCATGACTTGGTTAGAGGCTTGAAAGATGTTGTGTTTGAAAAGGATAAGCTTTGTAGCTCTTGTCAAGCCGGAAAACAAGTTGGAAACACCCATCCCAAGAAAAGCATGATGAGCACTAGTAAAGCATTTGAGTTATTGCACATGAATTTGTTTGGGCCAACTCAATACATTAGCATTGGTGGTAACAAATATGGCTTTGTGATAGTGGATGATTATACTAGATACACATGGGTATTCTTTCTAGTGGACAAAAGTGATGTATTTGCAACATTCAAATCATTTGTGAAGGGCATTCACAATGAGTTTGAAACAACCATCAAGAGAGTTATAAGTGACAATGGTAGTGAGTTCAAGAACACTAGAATTGATGAGTTGTGTGATGAATTTGGAATTAGACATCAATTCTTAGCCAAGTACACTCCACGATCAAATGTTCTTGTTGAGAGGAAGAATAGAACACTCATTGATATGGTAAGGTCTATGCTTAGTGAGTACAATGTAAGTCAATCTTTTTGGGCCGAAGCTATCAACATGACTTGCTATTGTAGCAATCGTCTCTATTGTCACCCATTGAAAGAGAAGACACCATATGAGCTCTTGAATGATAGAAAGCCCAATATTGCATATTTTTGGATCTTTGGTTGCAAATGCTATATCTTAAAGAAAGGCACTAGATTGGGCAAATTTGACAAGAAATGTGATGAAGGATTCCTACTTGGATACTCAACAACTAGCCAAGCATATTGTCGGTGCAGAAAGTGACCAACACATAAATATTTGTAGTTTTGTTGTACATTGTGATCGGAGATGGCCTAGCACTCAATGACATAGGGTTTATACTAGTTCAGGCGATGTGCCCTACGTCTAGTTTGAGTTGGTCGGTGACTTTATTCCTAAGCCTAGGTGCTTGAAGTTTGCAGTGGGGTTACAAACGAGAAGGAGAAAGACGGGGGTACAAGGGGTCTAGTTGGACTCTGGTTGGAAGGGCCGAGAGTGACGGAACCCCCGCTATGAGCTAAGTGTTCAAGCATGTGCTCATGATTTGAACCTGGTGGTTCTGCTGTTGTGTACTAGTGAACTTGATCGATCTGAATCAATCTACCTATTGGGAGGGAGCGCATCCCATTTTATAGATGAAGGGGATGGCCTTACAAGTGATAAAGGGAGAGTACATATGCTACTAAGCCTTGTTGCCCATGCCAATGGGTACAAGATGATGGTAGGCGTCCATAATACTATTGAATGTCAGCTGCACGTGGGAGGTCGTGTTGTCTTTTTTGGGTATGGCAGACGTCGGCACCTGCCATACTGTTGATACCAGGAGGTGTGCAAGGGGTTCTACCATGTTCGCCTGGTATGGTAAATGCCGGTGCCCACAGCACTGTCGATGTCTAGAGGCATGTGGGAGGAGCCTTATCATATGGGAGTTAATGGCGCCCGCAATACTGTAGGGGAAAATGTCATCACCTACAACACTGCTTGCATTCTGTCATGTTAGGGAGGTCACAGGGTATTGTCCTACAACCCTATAGGTGTATAGGGTATGATCCTCGGTATTGTAGTTGACTTGGGTGCCCTACCTTGCTTTCTCCGTTTGTTTCCTGGTCCTTTCCGAGCGGGCATCCCCGATCAATTTGGTCCCAGTCGGCTCTGATTGCGCCAGCCGGAGAGGAGTTGTAAGCAGGGGTTCGGTGCATCCCTAGTCAAAGACACGGGTCAGAGTCGGAAGTGGTGTTTGGCCAGGCCTTCTGGTCGTAGAGGCCGTCTGGAGGCAGGCTAGAGATCGAAGCGAGCACTCTGGTCAGAGAGGTGGGCCAGAGTCGGAAGCGAGCGCCGTTCCTCCTCGGCCAGGCCTTCCGATCAAAGATTGTATCGCCCTTCTGACCTATCATTTAGGCTCTTGGGTCGGCCCAAGAGCTGCGCGTTCAATCGTAGCATTTTGTCCGCTAGGCCAAACCTTTACAGGGAAGCTAGTCCATGTGGGACCCTGGGTTTATGAACCCGATAGGAGCCCTCGAGCCCTCAAGCAATTGGGTAGAATCATCTGGGGGATTTTTGTGTTAACGGCGGGTGTGTGCGAGGGCACCTACGGGTGTAGCCCCTAAGCCCGTGGGCGATTTGGGCAGAATTGTTTGGAGTTTTTCGTGTTTGCCAGCGGGGGAAGTTTTTGTTTCATTAGCAGGAGTGTGCGAGCACACCCGTGGGTGTAGCCCCTGAGCCCCTGGGTGATTTGGGTAGAATTGTCTGGGGGTTTTGTCAGCGAGCGTGTGTGTGTGTTTTTTAGTCAAGACGGAGTCATCAACCCAGGCGTCGGTGCGTGCTGTGGGATTGGGCGAGTTGGAGTCATGGATCCGGGCGTCGGTGCGTGCTGTGGGATTGAGGTAGTTAGTTTAGGGGTCAAACGAGATAGAGCTCGTGGATCCTAACATCGGTGCATGCCATGGGACTGGGCGAGTTGGAGTCGTGGATCCTAGCATCGGTGCGCGTCGTGGGTTCGAGGTAGTTAGTTTAGGGATCGGACAAGATGGAGCTCGTGGATCTTGGCATCGGTGCGTGCCATGGGATCGGGCGAGTCGAAGTCGTGGATCCTAATGGGGTGAGTTTGGGGTTGTAGACCTGGGCGTTTGGTGTACAATTGAACCATAGCCGAGGGATGGGGCGAGTTTAGAGTCATAGACCTAGGCATTTGGTGTGTAGTCAAAGCGTAGCCAAGGGATGGGGCGAGTTCGGGGTCACAGACCCAGGCGTTTGGTGTGTCTTGAGCCCCTGAGCCCCATTGGGCTTTGGTAGGGGGTCGGTTTTGAGTTGTGTGCGTTACCCCATCCTCGGTTTCTCACAACCAGAGGGGCTGAGCTTTATCGCTTGCCTTGATCGCTCGGGCTTGAGTGACGTGCTCGGTGAGCTCGCTAACGGGTATGATCGAGTGGAATCCAAGTCTGTCATTTGTGAAGGGGTCAGCATAGCCCTCTTATGACATTCCACTGCTCCTTTACCTGCAACCCGGTAGATGCCTAGGTCATTTTAGAGACCAACCTGGCTGGCCAGCTGCCCTCCCCTCAATGGATATTTTGTGGGCTTGGCGAGAGGTTTAGGATCGAATGAGAAGGTTGAGATGACCCTATCTACTTTGGGGCAGACTAGGCATGGGCCGCATGGGGCTCATCTACATTTTCTCCTCTGGCTCTATTTGACGCGAGGTGACCTCGAGCCCTTTGTGGGCTAGCCTTCAAACCCCGATCGATCGTTGCTCATGTTTGAATGAGGCAACTACCGCTTCATGATGCAACATGGAGCATTGTGATGCATTTCGCTGCATGTGCGATGCTTTAGTTCCTGAGCCCTTGGGTGATTCAGGGCCCAAGTCATCCGGGGGGCATGGGCATATGGAATGAATGCGTGTATGGACGTATGAATGACTATAAAGAAATAGTAGGGGTCGGTAGTGTTACCTAGATGACTCGAGTGATTGGGTTTGAAGAACTCCAATCAGAAATGTCCAACCAGGACCCATGCTCATTGTTCATGGCAGAGTCAGCATGGCCTACATGGGGCATCCCTTTGCTCCTTACATGTCTCTTGGTGTTTTCCTGAGCCATTCGATCAACTTAGGAAGCTCGATGGTTTCTCCTGGCGGAGATCCCATTGTTTTGGGGGTTTTTAAAGTCCTACCTGGGGAGGCGGAGAGCTACCTATGTGTGGTTGCACTTTGGTTCTGGCGCCCGGCATGTGGTAGTGGTAGGCCATACCTAGGCCACGTCCTGTCTGATCAGGCACTAGTTCCATCGGTCAGGGCACGTCCTATCGTATCCCATCTACATTAAACGGGGAAGGGAGAGAATTTTTTGCCCTGTTGTTTCACCTTTCCCAGATCACCATGCCTTCCCCAACTGTCGCGCCCTTTTCTTTAAGTAAGAGAAGGGAGAGGATTTTTTGCCCTGTTCCTTCACCTATTCCTTATCTGTCTTCTCTTCTTTCTTCCTTCTCACCAAGAGCATCTAAGTGCCATGGTGGTTCCTAGGAGAGAAAAGAAAAGGGGGAGAGCGAGGGAGAGGCAAAAACTCACAAATCTATCCATGAATCTAGAGCGAAATGTTAGGCTAGAGGTCATCCACGGTGAGGGAGTTGGTGCTAGAGGCCTTCGCCGTGAAGGGGTTTCTGCCATAGAAGGAGGTGGCACTCTAGAGGGCTCCTAGGAGGGAGGAGTTCCTGCAACCTCGGCCCAGCAAGGTGGTTTCTGTGGCAGAACCTCCTGAGAAATCGGGCCCATGTGCATCTATCGTTGTCTCAACAGACCTTTGATAGCATACACGAGTTCCCAACAACTTAACAGGTCTATCGGGTGTCCTCGGGAAACCCGAATCATCCACGATTCTTTTTCGAATAGGATCCCAATCACAGACATTGTAGATTACAATAGTTTATTCAAATATATACATCAGAGTAAAAGATAGCGGAAGTCTTAAGATAACATAGTTTACAAACCAGTTATTTTCAAACTTACAATACCATAAGTGTCATACAACCATAGTAGCGGGATAATATTACATTAACTTTATTTATCATACAAACTAGTGCCTTGTCCAAAGGCCATTCATCACTCCTCGTCGTCATTGACTTCAAACACAGACATGCAGCAGGGACCAAAACAAGCCTGCGCATGCGACTCACCTGCAACAAGGGTTAACAAACCCTGAGTACAAAAGTACTCAACAAGACTAACCCGACGTAACAGGGGGTGAAAGACTTTAAAGATGCAGATGTTGGGGCAAGGTAAGGATGTAGCAAGATTCAAAAATTCTTTGCCAAAAGCTTACTATTCTTCATCCTATTTTCTTGTTTTACCCCTAAGTCCTTTTAGTTCATTATCTCAAACTAAATGTACATTTCCCATATTCCCATCCTTCTCATTCCATTCTTTTCTCATGTTTTAGTAATTCACCAGTCCTGCATTGCTTCTGTAATGAATCGAGTCTCCATATCCGTGGAGCACTGGCAATTCGAATTGATTCAAGTCCTAGCTGGGGATTCCTTATCACATGACATATATAGAACTTAATCTTGCATATATCAACCTCGCTATCGGATCCTCCTATACTAAGCCATCTCCACGCCACCCGAGAGCACAGCACACCTCAAATCCGGCCACATTCCAGCCACGAGGGTACATGCTACTCCCGCCATCTCTCCACTACTAGTGCGTGGGCATTTGTCTTAGTATTGGATTAGCCGAAGTAGGCTTACCACAGTATGTGACCAGTACTACAAAGTGTCTCGTTCAGAAGATCCACAATGAGTGGCCTTTAAGCGACATAGTTGGCAACATTACCCAACATTCAAGATAAGTCACCCGACTAGTCTCTAGTTCATTCTATCTTCTTTCTTTCTTTGGCCAGTATGCCATCTTTGTTTGTATCTAAACTTTTACTTTGAAAGCCTACCATAAAGCATACTAAGCATTCTACGCCTTTGTAAAAGAAATCATCTTCAAGGATGGTAAACAATTAACAAGGTAGGCAATGCATCAAGTAGGTAACATTTGAATAAATCAACTTAATGCAATAGGTAACATAGGTGATAAACTTTTCAAAGTAAACAAGGTAAGGGTTTAATGCATAAACCGGGGCTTGCCTTCGTTGATGATCTCAGGTTCTGGATCAGTACCACAAATATCGAATCCCGAGGTAACCGGGGATCCTTCCACAACTTGCTCAACTAGGATCGGTTCACTCTCGGATTCTACACGAAATGATAACATATGCTTTAACATGATGATAATGTAAATATGATGCTTTCATGGTGCATAAAATATAACAACACCTCGAATACAATTGTCCTTCACGGTACAGTTGCAAGCCAACAAAACCAACTTGCAATTCTACCATCAAGGACCACACATGTGACTTGACCAAACTGATCTTAAAACCCTACTGGTCACAAAACATGACCAAAACAAGATCAAACACTAATCTAACACTTAGGGTTTGCTTTTCTTTATTTTTGAATTAATTTGCAAATAAGCCCAAAAATGAACTTGTTCCAAATGACCTCAAAATTTTATGTAAGCTTCCCCTTGACAAATTAGTGTACCAAAATAAATTTCATAATTTTTGGAATTATACAGTGGCCTACAAAAATCATGGAAATTGCATTTATCAATTCATGGACTGAATTTTTGAACATTAAAAATTTATTCAAATTTCAAGTTTCATATTTTTAAACCATACTAGAACATGTACAGAAGCTACACACAAATTTTTAGAATTTTTGGAGCTGTAATTAATTTCCTATAAATTTCCAAAGTTGCTGCACTATTCATAATTCAAAAAATATCAAAACCTTACTATTCTCTCCCTCTCTCTCACTGATAGCCGGTCCCGCTCGTCAGTGACTCAACACAGAGCATACGGCGGCGCTGTCAGGTCAGGCTAGCAAAACGCGCCGGTGGTGAGGTTCTAACTAGACGGACTGCACCATCACAACCTATGCCACCCCACGAATCCATCCCAACCCTCAGAACGGCAGTAGGCGCACCGAAGGGCGCTCCACGTCGGCCATGGTGGCGCGGGCTTGACGGTGCACGGCGTAACCTCGGCTATGATGCAGTAGAGGCTAAAGCGAAGCGAGCATCACGCTTAGGAGCTCACCACGATCACGCCGGTGTGCTTGGTGAAGACGGAAACGGGCTGGAACGACATGGCCACGGTGAGGTCGATGGTGGCAGAGCTCCGGCCGGTCACAGGGAAGAACGTGTTGCGCCGGGCGATTCCAGCCAACCCAAGCGATGCGAGCAAGCCGAAGAGGAGTGCAAGGTTGAGGCGATCATGCTGGTGTAGCTGGGCATGACGGACGTAGTTCGACGGCGGCTACGGTGAGCGACAGAGCTGATCGGTGGCGGAGCAGAGCAGAGGTGAAAAACAGAGGACAACGGCGGCAGTGCTCCTATTTATAGTCGGGAAGAACGTGCCCGGCGTCGACAGCTCACGCACGAGCTCGCCACGGAGCTTGCTGTGTGTCACCACGTGAGAAAGCGGCGAAAATTGATCGGCGACGGCAGCTGCGTGGCGCCGGCGGCAAGCAGGGAGGTGGCGCTCGGCTTGGTTTTGATTTTTTTTAAGTATTTATAGAATTGCCACTGCGTTTATTTTGCAAATTACTCACAAATTTTCTAAAGAAGTTGAAAATCTCCAAAAATGAAAGTTGCTCAACTTTTCAAACTCTACAACTTTGCTTCAAGGAACATTTTTAAATTCTGCCTCCATTTTGAAATTTGAATTGGGGTGCATTTGAGCATTTGAATCATTTCAAAATTACTCCAAATTTTATATGTAAACTTGAAAAACTTTGAATACCAAAGTTGATCCTTATAAAATAAGCTTCAACTTTGCTTTTTGTCACAACCCCAAATTCCAAATGGATTTTGAATTAGACAAAAGGGGCAAAAAGGACTTTTATGATTTGAATTTGAATTCAAATTTGATTTGTTTACCTTTTTACTTTAACTTTGATTTTTGACCAGTAACATGGCCCATTAGGGTTATTTGAGTCAAATGACACATGGCCTCACATGATCACATGAAATTTGACCCTTGTGGTCATGATCTTTATTTAAAGTTTTGAATCACATCACATAAAATAACAACTTATGAAATAAAGCTTATTTAGTGAATGCATTCAAAATTTTCTACTTTATGAATGCTTTGGAATGCACATGATGACATGTCAAGTTTTAGTGCTAAGTCAAAACACCAGAGGTGTTACATTTTCTTCTGCCTTGATGGGGTGCGGGTGTTCCACACCCTCTACCGCCGCTAGGTCGCTCTATTGGTGAAGAGGGCACGACTGATGTGGGGGTATGTTGGCCTGTCAGACCTCAATCATGCGTCGTTGGAGGAGCTACTGAATGATGAGGTCTGGAGTCGCCTCGCTTGGGTGCTACAGTAGAAGCCCAAAGAGAAGGTCGATGGAAATCCTGGACCTCTCAATGCCTCAGTGGTGTCCAAACTGGTATGCTTCCCTCTCTTTACTCCGTGTTCTTTCCCCTTTGCTTTCCTATTTTTTTTTATTTTGAGTTGCTTGTTTTGTAGGGACTTGAGGCTTACAAGTCCCGGCCGCACCTTCTGAAGGGTCCGGAGGGCATGGCTCGGCAGGCCACCCAGAAGGAGGCGGTGGATGCTAGGAAGAAGAAGAAAGCCAAGGAGGCTCGATGGAAGTATGAGAAGGAAAAGGAGATCACCCAATGTGTGAAGACCGGGGAAAATAAGACCAACATCGGGTCAGAGCTCGAGTCAGAGGTCCCCATAGAGGTGGACGACATGATTTTCTCTAAGGAGGAGGAAAGTTGGGAGGTCATTGTGACCTCGGTGGAGCATCAAGATCCTATGGCTATGTCTGCTAGCGATGAGCAGGAGACTAAGAGGCATGCCGAGGTTCCTGTGCTGAGGAAGCATGCTGCAAGCGTGGATGCCGGCGGCAAATGGGAGGCGAAGTGGACACAGTCACCGCGCCCCTCGATGGCATCGCCGGTCTTGTCCCCGCCTACTACGGGCATGGCCGAACAAGCCAGGAGGTCAGAGGAGCACGCTTGCACCCGTGCGTCGCTGGGACCGGCGCCAGTGCATGACTCATAGCGAGAGGATGCTCTACCTGCTGCTCTGGTCGGAGTGTCCCAAGCCAAAGGTCGTGGTGATGTGTAGGTCGGGCAGGAGCTAGTTGGGATGACTCCGCCCCTGGCTAAAGTGAGGGGGCATGGGTCACAGCCCAGGAGTGGTCCTCGCCCTGTAGGCCCATCGACATCGGGTCTTAGTTTCAGAGTCGTGCTGCTTACCTCTCGGTATGTTCTTCTTTGTTTCTTTTAGGTCTTGCTATTGAGTCCTTTTTGGAGTATGACTAACCTATATCTTTTGACAGTGGCCGTACGCTGATGGGGTTGAGCATCACCCCAACCCACATGTAGGAGGTTTCGAGGCCCACCTTGCAGCGCACCATAGCGAGCGGTGGGGAGAGCAGGGTGGTGGCGGTGAACCCTTCCCTTCTAGGGGTACTGCTCCTAGGGTCAGTTGCTAATATGGTGATAGTGGCATTGGTAGCATTGGCGGCGTTGGTGGCGATCTTGATGGTGATGGCAGAGGTCACATTGGAGGTAACCCTTGTAGGCCCTCCTCCACTGGCTATGACGAAAGAGGAGAGGGAGACCAGGTTCGCTACCTCACCAGGTGGAGGGCTACACGGCTCACCCTCCCAGTCAGTGCCGAAGGTGCTAGGAGATGTGGCCTGGTCAAAACTAGAACATCTACCGATGGCCCATACAGACAAGGTGGTGGAGATCCCCTCTGATGATGAGGCGGATGAGGTGGTGGAGCTACCAATGCTATCATGGGAGCTAGTGGTGGTCCGGTCAGAGGCTAGACCCTCTAGCGGGCTAGAGGAGACTGACCTGGTGTGGCCCTATCCTAAGGACCCAAGGAAGGTCCAGTTCGTTCTTTGGGATTTGTAGGAGTGCCAGCTCTGGGACATCCTCGAGGGGAGAGGACTTGCCATGGAGTCCAATCTTGCCAAGCTATTAGTGAAGCTCAAGGATGCCCAGGAGCAGGTTAAGTCTGTCTAGCAATTGGTCAAGGTCGACCTACAGCTTGCCACTGAGGTGAGTTTCCCGCGTTTGACCCTGACCCCTTGGTTTCTCCTTGGTCGTCTCAGCATGTTTGCTTCTTGTTTTTGTAGGGTCTGTAGGAGATGTTGCCCTGCAAGTCTAGCTTCCTCTGGATGGTGCATGCCTAGATGGCTGAGCTTGAGCGTCAGCTAGAGTCTACCTACCGCGAGTCCAAGGACTGGGTGGTCGAGTCGACCATGGTGTGGGCAAAGGAGCAGTGCATGGTGGAGCGGGTGACCACCACCAAGCAGGGCCTTGAGGCGGCGAAGGTCCGCTAGGTGGAGACTAAGGTGGAGTTACAGAAATCCCTGGCGGACACCAAGGCGGTGCTCCAAAAATCCCTAGAGACCCTTGAGTCAGAGCGGAATGCCCTAGAGTTGGCGTGAAAGGCCTAGTCAGAGGCGGACCAGGAAGTGCTCACACTTTGGGGCTGGGTGATGGGGATAGAGGAGGCGAATGCCCGGCTGTGTGAGCAGGTGGCCCGATAGGCGAAGGGACTCTCCGCCCTCGAGAACTTCCACCTCGGTACATACCTTTTCTATTTTTTGTTGTGTTGGTTTCTTCCTTTAGCTTGTTTCCAAGCATGTCGCCCTTCTTCCAGAGCTGGGTGGAAAGGTGGAGTTGTTGGAGCGAGACCTGGAGATGGCCAAGGCAATGTTTGGCCGAAATGTAGAGGCGCTGGCCAAGTCCCTTGAGGAGCGATGTGCCCTCGAGGGGGAAGTTGACCAGATCCGCAATGTTGCCCAGCTCGTCATCTCAGAGGTCTTTGGGTTGATGCCAAGTACTAGCGTGCCCGCCATCCAGCTGGCAGAGGTTCTAGATGAGGTCTGGGCCCTCATCACACACAGGCTATTCTATGGAGCATCCAAGGTGTTGACTTGATGTACCACTCGAACCTAGACTTCGCCACTATCTATAATGGGTATGCCGATGGCTTGAGCATGGAGGACATCCAATCGCTCGGGGAGAGCTTGCTGCCGCACGCAAGGTTGGTAGCAGAGCAAGTCTCTACGTAGTGGGTGATGGATGCCCACCATGAGGACATGGCCGGAAGCTTGCATCAAGGGGACGTCGCCCAGCCTACGGATGGCACGGAGCCTGGGTCGGAAGTGGACATTGCCCTGCTTTCAACCGAGCCAAATGTCATCCAGTCGAGGAGTGGGCAGTCCATGCCTTTGCCGGTCGCACCAACAACAGATGCCGCTGGGCAGCCCCAATAGCTTGTAAAATATAAGTAGTTTAGTGGATGTAAAAAGTTAAGTTTGTGGGGGAGCCCCTATGTAAACGTTCTTGTGTACTCAATGACTATAATCGGTTTTGTTTTTTGTGATGGTGTCATTCCGTTCGGGGAAGCTTGTCCCTTTCGCTCCTTAGTTTTACCATAGTATAATTTTGTTTTTTATTCTTTCTTTTTTGTACTTGCCTATTCATCCTGTAGCTACAACTTTAGGAGCCCAAGCGTGGCCTATGAGGCTCAGCTGCTCGTAACCATAGGTAGAGGCGGGGTATGATCGGTCGGAATATTTTAAAGCAAAGCTACATAACGTAATTTAAAGGAACGAACTACCCTTTTGTTTAGGTAGGAAGGAGTTTTACCATATGATAGTAAACAAAAAGGGAGGTAGTAGTGCACCCCTGTGGAGCCCCTAAGCGACCTAGGCCGAAAGTGTTTGGGTCGAGGCACTTTTATAGGAGCAAACGTTAAGTAAACAATGGTAAGACTGAATTTTAGGGGAAGAAACAACATAGTTGTTCCAAGCGTTGGTGAGAATGTCGTCGTTGTCGTCCTTCAGTCAGTAGACGTCTGGTCAAATCACTTCGACCATCAGTCATCTAGATCCTTGCCTGCTATGCCCCCTTTCTTAGCCGCTGCTTCTTCGCCTTTTTCTTCCTTTGGCCCGCCAGTCTATCATAGAAGGTGCTTAAGGAGCTCATAGTCCTTGTAGAGGTATTTGACAGGGTAGGCGTAGTTGGTGCATAGGCTCTCCATGAGCTCATGGAAGTGGCCCGAAAGGTCTTGCTAGGGCTGCTTGCTAGTGTGATCAGCTGTGGCGATCAACGCGGAGTTGGCCAGTTGACGGCGATCTTTTCTATTCTTTTCCCCCATTTGCATGGAGGGGCCGTTGTCCCGATCCTAGAGCTTGGCCTTGCCTTTGCCTCGGCCTCCATTCAAGTGTGGCGGGAGCAGCGCTCTCTAGATGCATTGGACAAAGGCCCACGGTCCTCGGCCATCTGGGCTGGGACTCCAGTTGCTGCTACGAGCGTCTTGGTTTGGCCCAAGCCGCTCATGTTTAGGCGGTTGGTGCGGAGCGGCCACCAAGTGAAGACGAGGCACAGATGCAGCCTCCTGTGCCGCGCTCGGCAACTGTAGTGGTGAGTGGATGGAGCGATTCGTTTGGTGCGTCCCTACTCCCCAAGTAGGAAGAGAGGCCATGAGTCAGTGTCATGATACGGAGCTCTCCGCCTATTGAATGGTAGCGGTATCCACTAGTGCTCGGAGGTTCCAGTGGATTGCCTGTTCCTGGGGGTCGTTCGGCTTGGGAAGGCCGCGTAGAAGCATTGCCGCAGCGGTGATGTTCTGATTGGCCTGAGCGAACTATGGGGGATCATTCCCCCTATCCATGGTGTTGTGCTGGACCCGATGGGCGTGACCCCAGGCGCCACTCGCTGATTTATGTGCACGGGCGTAGTGTGGTGCGCCAAGCGCGCTGGCATAGTCGATGGCTAGTTCAGCCGCTATTATTGTAGCTCCTTGCCGTGCTCCTATGTGAGCACGGGGGTCTTTGCACGAGGGTTCAGAGGGGTCTGGGTCTGTAAGGAATCCATTACCACCAGTGGCTGTCCTGAAGCGTCTGCCATAGCGCACTCCTAGGATGTCTGGTGGCTATGCTCCACATCGTCGATGCTGGAGCCGTCACTCTCAATATCGCCATCCATGAGGTCGAGGAAATAGGTGGGAGCATAGCTCACCATCCCCATGAATTCAGACATGAGAGGGGGCGGTGCCGGTATCCTTTGGAGCCCCTAGGCGTACGCATCCGTGGGGGACATGGGGCCGTAGGGGAACCGGTCGAATGGTGGCCACGGCAGGGACAATGGGGTCCCTCCGGATAATTAGATGAAAATAGAGAAAATCAAGTCAATAACAGCATGTACATTACTCATAGCGGGGTTTGAGCAGAGAGTTTGCTCAAAATGAAGCGCAGGTGCCTCGTCGTTGAAGTCGTCGTGTGTCCCAGAGCCGATGGAGGGTGCCCCTCCGACGGGCGACGGAACAAGTGCCTCCTCACGGAGGTGTAGTACGCCGAGCTGGTCGGCGACGAAGTCTAGGCTTCCAAAGAGGAAGTCCTGGGATGGATCAGAGACAGTTGGAACCTACATCCCAACAGGTGGGAGTGTGGGAAACTCCAGTGAGCCAAAACGAGTCGTATCGCTTGAGCCCGCCATGGCAAATGTGGTGGAAAAGTGGGCCATCCAATGACCAAAAGTGTTGAACATACAACGTCTTCCCCATGGACGGTGCCAACTGTTGGTGTAGAAAGTGACCAACACATAAATATTTGTAGTTTTGCCGTACGTTGTGATCGGAGGTGGCCTAGCACTCAATGACACAGGGTTTATACTAGTTCAAGCAACGTGCCCTACATCCAGTTTGAGTCGGTCGGTGACTTTATTCCTGAGCCTAGGTGCTCGAAGTTTGTAGTGGGGTTACAAACAAGAAGGAGAAAGATGGGGGGTACCGGAGGTCTAGTCGGACTCCGGTTGGAAGGACCGAGAGTGACAGGAGCCTTGTTATGAGCTAAGTGTTCAAGCATGTGCTCATGGTTTGAACCTAGTGGTTCTGCTATTGTGTACTAGTGAACTTGATCGATCCAAATCAATCTACCTGTTGGGAGGGAGCGCATCCCCTTTTATAGATGAAGGGGATGGCCTTATAAGTGAGAAAGGGAGAGTACGTATGCTACTAAGCCTTGTTGCCCACACCGACAGGTATAGGATGTTGGTAGGCGTCCACAATACTATTGAATGTCAGATGCACATGGGAGGTCATGTTGTCTTCTTCAGGTATGGCAAACATCGGCACCTGCCATATTGTTGATACCCGGAGGTGTGCAAGGGGTTCTACCATGTTCGCCTAGTATGGTAAATGCCAGCGCTCACAACACTATTGATGCCCAGAGGCATGTGGGGGAGCCTTATCGTACAGGAGTTAATGGCGCCCACAATACTGTAGGGGAAAATGTCAATGCCTACAACACTACTTGCGTTCTATCATGTCAGGGTACTGTCCTGTAGGTGTATAGGGTACGGTCCTCGGTATTGCGGTTGACTTGGGTGCCCTGTCTTGCTTTTTCCATCTGTTTCTTGGTCCTTTCCGAGTGGGTGTCCCTGGTAAGTTTGGTCCTAGTCGGCTCTGATTGCGCCAGCCGGAGAGGAGTTGTAAGCAGGGGTTCGGTGCATCCCCAGTTGGAGACGTAGGTCAAAGTTGGAAACGGTGTCTGGCCAGGCCTTCTGGTCGGAGCGGTCATCCGAAAGCAGGCTTGAGAGCAAAGCGAGCGCTTCGGTTGGAGAGGTGGGACGAAGTCGGAAGCAAGCACTGTTCCTCCTTGGCCAGGCCTTTCAATCGAAGATTGGATCTCCCTTCTGGCCTATCATTTAGGCTCTTAGGTCAGCCCAAGAGCTACACGTTCGTTCATAGCATTTTGTCCACTAGGCCGAACCTTTGCAGGGAAGCTGGTCCATGTGGGACCTTGGGTTTATAAACCTGACACATATAGAGTTTGGAATTTGGATAGTGGTACTCTTGAGGAAGTTCATGATGTTGAATTTGATAAAACCAAGGGTTCACAAGAAGAGAATGAGAACTTGGAAGATGTTAGAGGCATTCAACTTTCAAATGCCATGAAAAACATGGATGTTGGTGAATTTAGGCCTAGGCAGGTAAATGATGATGAAGATGATCAAGTGAGAGTGCTCTCTAACTCAAATGTGCAAGATGATACAAATCAATCTAGTACAAGTGGCTCTCATGATAATGGACAAGATCAAGTGGCTAGTACATCATCTCAACCCAATGATCAAGCAAGTGCAAGCAATCAAGTTCCAATACTCCAACCAACCAATATTGCAAGGGATCGTCCATTGGACACTATCATTGGTGATATTTCTAAGAGGTGTGCAAACTAGATCAAGATTGGCTTCATTTTGTGAGCATTTCTTATTTGTGTCATCCATTGAACCAAAGAAGATAGAGGAAGCCTTGAAGGATGTTGATTGGGTGAATGCTATGCATGAAGAATTGAATAATTTCATAAGAAATCAAGTATGAGAATTAGTAGAGAGACCAAAGGGACATAATGTGATTGGAACCAAATGGGTCTTTAGAAACAAGCAAGATCAAGATGGGATAGTAGTAAGGAACAAAGCAAGATTGGTAGCACAAGGCTATACACAAGTTAAAGGTCTTGACTTTAGAGAAACATATGCTCCAGTTGTTAGATTGGAAGCAATTAGAATCTTGCTAGCCTATGCTTGTGCCCACAATATCAAGCTCTATCAAATGGATTTTAAGAGTGCATTTCTCAATGGTTACATCAATGAAAAAGTATATGTTGAGCAACCTCCCGGTTTTGAAGATAACAAGAAGCCCGACCATGTGTACAAGTTGAAGAAGGTATTGTATGGCTTGAAGCAAGCACCTAGAGCATGGTATGAGAGATTGAGGGACTTCCTACTCTCTAAAGGGTTTATGATGGACAAGGTTGACACCACTCTTTTCATCAAGGAGATTAGAAAAGATTTATTTATGTTGCAAATCTATGTTGATGACATCATATTTGGATCAACCAATCAAGACTTTTGTGAAAAATTTGGAAAGATGATGGCTAATGAGTTTGAGATGTCCATGACTAGAGAGTTAAGTTACTTCCATGGTCTCCAAATCAAGCAATTGAAGAATGGTACTTTTTTGAGTCAAGGCAAGTATATCAAGGACACGATCAAGAAGTTTGACATGAGTGATAGTAAAGCCATTAGCACACCAATGGGAACAAATGGTAACTTAGATAGTGATGCAAGTGAAAATATGGTGGATCAAAAACTGTATCGATCTATGATTGGAAGCCTACTCTATGTGACCGCATCAAGGCCGGATGTCATGTTTAGTGTATGTATGTGTGCAAGATTTCAAGCCTCACAAAGAGAAAGTCACTTGATGGCTACAAAGAGAATATTGAGGTACTTGAAGCATACATAAAATATTGGTTTATGGTATCTCAAAGGAGCAAAGTTTAAGCTAGTTGGTTACTCCGACTCAGATTATGTAGGATGCAAGGTTGAAAGGAAGAGCACCTCGGGCACATGTCAATTGTTGGGAAGATCACTTGTTTCATGGTCATCAAAGAAGCAAAATAGTATTGCATTATTAACTGCCGAAGCCGAATACATATCCACCGGTAGTTGTTGTGTTGTTGTGCATAATTACTTTGGATGAAGGCCACTTTGAGTGACTTTAGAATCAAGTTCAAGAAAGTGCCATTGCTATGTGACAATGAGAGTGCAATCAAGTTGACCAACAATCCAATTCAACATGCAAGAACAAAGCACATTGATGTCCGCCACCATTTCATAAGAGATCACCAACCAAAAGGGGACATTTGCATTGAGAGTGTAGGCACTGAAGATCAACTTGCTGATATATTCACCAAGCCATTGGATGAGAAAAGGTTTTGCAAGCTAAGGAATGAGTTGAACATATTGGATTTCTCAAATATGTGTTGATGCACCCTCCCACTTATATGACATGCCTCACCTTCGAGCAATTCAAGGTAAAAGTTGATTAGCATGTCATACATCCTTATTAAGGACTTGTTTAGTGCATCTAGACATCTTTCACATTTAATAGGCTCATTCATGAAAATCAAATTAATTTGATGATTGTATGGTACCACTATTGCTTCTATGCTTATTTTGATCTAATGGTAGCATATGACATGTTTGTGGGCTTGTAAACCTAGTGTTTGAGCTAGAAAATGAGCTCTAAGTGTTTAACTCAACATGTACAAGATAACCCTTATTTGGAGGTGTGGACAAGCTTGTCCTTGGATCAAACTGAGTTAAATATCTTTGGCAAGTATTCTAGATTGAAACAAATTTGGGAAGATGATCCTCACCCCATTGATTGACATTGATAATCTCAACCTATCTACATTTTGAACCTTTGTGGTCATTGATGACAAAAGGGGAGAAAAACAAAGATATTAGTGTACTAGGATAGTGAAAAGACAACAAAGAGGGAAAGAAATAAAGATATAAGTGATAGGGAGAAAATTTAACATAGGGGGAGAGATATGACAAAGGAAAGGGATCAATTAAAATTTTAGAGCACACAAGTAGGGGGAGCAAGCTCATGAACTTGTATGTTGCATTTGAATGTGCATTTCATATGTTTGCTTGCATGGTACAAGTTTTAAATTTCAATATCAATGCTTGTGTGGTGGATGCTAGTTGTAGGTTTGAATGATGAAATGAAAAACTAGCATGCATAGGTTATCTAGTGATTTCATTTCTAAGTGGTATTGAGCTAACCATAGGTGCTAAGGATGGTATATTGGTGCACTCCGATTGGTATCATGCTTCAAAGGTCTATCTTTTATACCTTAGCATCATTTGGTAGACATTGTCTTCTATATTTCCTATCTAAACATATGTGCAAGCTACAATCCAAACTCTTAGCACATATATAGGGGGAGCAATTGCTACCATTTGGGGTTCATGAAACTTGTCCATATTCTTTTAGACATGGTAAATATGCTTAGGCAAGCAACAAGGATTCAATTGAATTTCAATTTATATCTTTGTATAAGGGTTGTCATCAATTACCAAAAAGGGGGAGATTGAAAGCTCTAGTTTGGTTTTGGTGAATTGATGAAACCCTAAGTGCTAACCTAGTTTATCAAAGTGTTCATGAGATATGTAGCACGTTCCAAGTGATGAAGCAAATAAAGATCATGACATGATGATGGTGATGCCATGGTGATGATCAAGTGCTTGGACTTGAAAAGAAAAAAGAGAAAAACAAAAGGCTCAAGGCAAAGGTATAAGTGGTAGGAGCCATTTTGTTTTGGTGATCGAGACACTTAGTGAGTGTGATCACATTTAGGATCGATAGCCATACTATTAAGAGGGGTGAAACTCATATCGAAATGCGGTTATCAAAGTGCCACTAGATGCTCTAACTCATTACATATGCATTTAGGATCTAGTGGAGTGCTAACACCCTTGAAAATGTTTGAGAAAATATGCTAACACACATGTGCACAAGGTGATACACTTGGTGGTTGGCACATTTGAGCAAGGGTAAGAAACTTCATCAATGGAGTGTCTACCCATAGAGTGCGGACAGTCCGACGGTGCCACCGGTGTCCTGTACAGAAAAGATAGGATTTCACAGAGTGCATCAGACGTTGGCCTCAACTAGACTGGTGCGTCCGGTCAGTGGAAGCAGTGAAGACGCTAGCGTCAGTCTTCGACTGGACGCTGGGTCACTTCATGATAGGATGTTGGCTGGGTGCATCTGGTCCTGCTGATGTGGCAGCGCATAGAGGAGACAGTGTGTGACCAGACACTAGATGAGTCCGGTCGGGCTTGACCGGACACGTCCGGTCATGAGTGGAGGCTTACTAGAAATGATCGGACGCTTGGGTCCTGTGTCTGGTTGTAGCTGGAACTTTACTAGAAGTGACCGGATGCTATCGTCCTGCGTCCGATCGTGGCACTGTGCTCCTTCCGATCATCACTTGACCGTTGGGATCGGGTGCTCAGTATTTGAAGAGAGGGATGATGTGGCAGCCATCTGTTCACCGGACACTAGAAGGGTGCGTCTAGTCGATCTGACCGGAGCGTCCGGTCACCCTGAGTTGTGCCTAGTGAAGGGGTACAATAACTCTATTTCATAGGGGATTCTATTTAAGCCCCATGGCTGGCTCTAGCTCACTCTCTTGGCCATTTGCATTGACATAGCAACCTTGTGAGCTTAGCTAAAGCCCTCCCACTCATCTCCATCATAGATTCAGCATCTTTGTGAGATTGGGAGTGAATCCAAGTGTATTGCTTGAGTGTTTGCATCCAGAGGAACTTGGTGTTTGTGTTTCGCTGTGGGATTCACTTGTCACTCTTGGTGGTTGCCACCACCTAGATGACTTGGAGCAGCAAGGATCATCGAGCGGAGGTTGGTGATTGTCTCTGACTCCGATTGTGGTGATTGTGAGGGGTTCTTAACCTTTCCCCGGCGGAGAGCTAAAATGTACTCTAGTGAATTGCTCATGGCTTGTGTGATCCTCATCTTGTGTTAGTTGTGTGGCACCCTATTGAGGGTTTGGCATGTGATGTCAATTAGCACGTGAACCTCCAAGTGAGTGAATCGCCACAACGAGGACTAGCTTGCCGGTAAGCAAGTGAACCTCAGTAAAAAATCATTGTGTCATCTTTTGATTCTAAGGTGATTAGTCTTCATTGGTATTCATCCTTGTGATTTATTGTTTCACTCCTTGACACAGCAGTATAACTATCTTGGTCTCTTTCTTTATAATACCGCAAACTAGTTGTTAAGCTCTTTAGTGTAGCTAGTTGTGAGAGCTTGTTAGTTTGGTTAGTGTGGTTCTTTAGTTAGCTTTTTAGGGCGCACTAACTTAGTGTTGTGACATAGCTTTTTGTGTGGATAGAAACCATATAAACTAGAATTGTGGTAGGTGGCTTGTAATTTTTGTAGGCTAGCGCAACACTTGCTTCGCCTTATAATTGTCTAACTGGTTTGTTAAGTGTTGTTGTAGAAATTTTTAATAGGCTATTCACCCCCTCTAGCCATTAGGACCTTTCACATACCCTCCTACTGAGCATCTAGCTCCTCCTTCTCTGTCTCTACAATGCCCCTAATGATCTCATCCTACTGGGCTGTAGTCTCTGGCACCTCTAGGAGATGGCGCGACTATCTAGGTGTCCTCGCATGGCTATGATGAAGCATCTAGGTCATGTTATAAGATGGGAACTCTATAGTAGCACCAGTATACTCTGCCATCGTCTCTGGGGACTTCACTATAACTGCCTTGTGAATCAAGAATGTAATCCAGTGTGCATAAGACAATTATCTGTGACCTCTAAACCCCTCTACAAGAGTGTCCTCCATCTCTAATACTATGACATCCTAAATATCAAACACTGTCTGCTGTATCAGAGAGTTCACTAGCCACAACTAGATGCGAGTCAATCCCTTACGATAACCCATCCTCAGGAGCAAAGTCCTCCTCATGATAGCATCAAGCAGCCTAGCTGTAGGAGTAAGATCTCGAGGTGTCCTGCTCGATCCCTCGCCAAAAGGCTCTGTAAAGCAAGGTCAGACCAGATCTGTAGGAGGCATAAGACCACTATGAGGGTGTCTGGGAGGCTCTATCTGACCATAACAAACCTCATGAAGGCAGATGGGTGACTCTAGAATCCTGAGGATCTCTCTAACCCTCAAGCTCTACAGCCTATAGTCACAGCCTCTGAATGTGAAGTGTATGAACCTATGCCCCGGGTCAATCCAAAGTGAAGAGTAGAACCCACGGACCCATGATGGAACATATTGGCTAGTCCATCCAAGTAAATCAGTCAACCCTAGTAAGTATGAGAGGTGAGGGCAAATCTGCTCTCCTACTGCTACTACAAGTGCCTCAATAGAGCAAACTCTCTAAGATCTGAATGCCACTCCACTGTTCAGATATGCCTAATAGAAATCCTCCTATAGTGCTGTATAGAATCCTTTTGAAGCACACGCATCTTGCCTCAGTGGAAACTAGTCCTCGAACTACATAAACCTAAGCTATTGCACCTGCTTGGCTATGGCTACCCTCAGGTCATGGTGAGTCACCAAAGGCAGACCCTGTGGTCTAGGAGGTGGACGAGAACCCCTCCTCTGTGTCTCAGGCCTCGGTGTCACCTGAGCACGAGTACGACTAGAGCATCGTAACTGTGGCTGAGGTGCCAACTCTGTCTCCTCGGTCTACTCTACCTCCTAAGTCTGCTCTGTTGGCTAGGTACCCTCTGACTGCTCTGCTAGTTATGCCTACTGCTCAATAGTCTCCCCCTGAGGCTGACTCTCATCTATAGCAATACATCATCCTCCAAGCATGATAGTCCTAGCTAGACTACCATGAAGACTCTCAACCCTCTCGATGGCTGCCCTCTATGCAGGTGAAAGATGATCTACAATGTAGACACCACTCTGAGCTCCTCCTCTCTCTGCATGCTTAGCGGTGGCTGCAACTATTGCTGCTCTCTCAGCCTCCACATCAACAAGCTTCCATTTCTTTGTTGTGGTCTTCTTGGCCTTACCTTTTTCCTGGGCAGTCAAGCGAGGTGGAGGCCTCAGATCCTCTTTACCTGGACCACCTTTGGCATTCTTGACATGAGCCATTACTGGAGCTAAAATGAACTACTATCACGGACAAGAATCAACTACCAACTAACACTTTCGAGGATTGGCCTCTGAAGGAGGACCATGATTCCTAAAAGGGGGGTGAATTAGGCAACTTAAAAATCTACCTCTAAGCTATGGCCTCTTTTTCTAACCCTAGCAAAACATAGGCAAAAGATAAACAATATGTTTACACTAGAATTTGGAAGAAGAGTTATAGGGGTTCGAAAGCTCCTGAAAATCATGTCATCATCAAGGAATCAGCTGTGTGGAGATAAGAACTAGTTGATTTAGATGCACTAGAGTCGGCTTTCTTCAGATAGCGCTAGCAGATGACGACAGAGGCTACGATCGGTGCTGGGACGAGACATACTGGACTCTACAAAATTCAGATTGAAGGTAACAGATTCGGACTTATCAGTCCCCCAAGTTACGAAGCATCGTGGGATGGATACAAAGAATTTACATGGACCAAAGGTCAACCCACCAAGGCTTCTTTTGGATTGAAGGAAGTTCAGATCCCCACAAGGCCGAGGATCATCATAAACCAAGTCACATCGGCCCATTAATAAGATTATGCCAAAGAAAAGAAAAGGCCGCCTGACTAGCAGATGCCCATAGATTTCTGGGTGACTAGGGAAACTGCTGGGAAGAAGCTTGCGGTTCTCCCAATAGGCATTTGATGAAACAAACAAGGGAAAAGTGTCCACACATTCTAGCCCTTGCAAACACTAGAACAGCTCTACGAGCATGGTGAGAAGACGCAGGCGCGTCACAAGACTTCTTCTAGCCACAGCAGCTAATCCTCTTGCACGACAAGGTGCTAGAATGGGCGACACAATCACCCTATGCACAAGAATTCTTCTAATCGCTCAAGATCTTTATCGCAAGGAGATAGGCCATGGAGGGTCTAGCGGGGTTGGGAGCACTCAAAAAGACAGATGGAAGAAAAACATGGCTGAAGTGTCGAGTTGCTCTCGCTAGGGTCAGACAAGCATTTTATAGCCAGTCCGGGAAGGTGAATCCAAATGCCCGTGAAACAGTGGTGCTCTTGCAAAGGTTTTGAAGCATGGGCTCATGAATGAGTGTAAGTGGTGATAAATGGTGGACCCTAGATCAAGGTTCTCTACCCATGACTATGGACCAATCAAGGATGCTGATAGGATAATTTTGGAATAAAATTACTTTTATCCCAAAATTGGGGGGCATGTATTTACACCAGAATTTGGAAGGAGGATCTCAAGAGCTCAAGAACTCCCAAAATCATGTCAGCAAGGAATCAATTGCATGCGGATCGGAACCAGCTAATTCGGATGCAGCACTAGAATCGGCTTTCTTCAAATAGCACCAGCAGATAACGACAGAGGCTATGATTGGCGCTGGGATGAAACATACTGGACTCTACAAAAAGAGAAAGATTAGAGTCCAAGTTATCTTAAATTAGGAATATTTTCATTTTATGCCAAAGGTTGTAACAAATTATGCTTGAGTAGGATTCATGTTTAGACTCCGGGTATAAATACCAAACCCCGGCTATTGTAGAAAAAACAATCAATCAAATACAAAGTCAATTACTTTTTTCAGCTTCGGCCACCCCTTAGGAGTAGGAGTAGAGTAGATCTTGGTGAGTTCTTCAGCGAGTACGGCTGCATCAATCTGGTTGACCTCCACTGCTTGTCTATAAGTACCGTCATGGTTTATACCTCTGTTCGTATGGCTACATCGATCCGGTCGACCCCCACTACGACTCTAGTATAGGCTAGTTATCGATTCTTGTCTAATTCAAGTATGGTCTGTGTGATTCTGCCTCACACCCCACTACTTGAATTAGATCAAGGTCAAGTTATCGGCTCTACCTTAGTATGGCAGTCTTTGGTAGATTCATTAAGTTACCGATATTGCTTATTGCTTTCATTATTTATCTAATTACAACAATATCACTCTGCCCGATTGAGATTGATATGGATCGGCCTTATATCTTGTTTAACTCATCATTTGCTAATCTAAAACTGATCTAATCTGCATCTTAAGCGATGAGTTATGTTTTTTATTGGCTGTTTTATGTCAATCTTAATCATGCATAACGTGTGGTTAAGGTATGTCCGATCTTGAGTAGATCTATTAGTTAATGAAAGCCGTTCCGTGGCCCGTCATCATGGCCTATGGGATTCTGCCTCTCACCCCACTGTTGGCACCGTGGAGTAGGGATCGTTAGTTAGTAGACCTGTTCCTAAGAAGGCATGACCTTAACTGTGCGCTATGCCTAAATTGGCTGTTTAGCTGATATCGAATGCTTTCACGAACAGTTCACATTACGAGATCATTGAAGTAGGGATAAGTTGAAAGATGCGTTAGCCCCATGATCTTGTTATGGTATTATGGCCTGCATGATTCTACCTCATGCCCCACTGATATTAGTAATGAGTTAGGGTCATCGAGTCTATTGTTGTTTCTACGGCCTGCATGATTCTACCTCATGCCCCACTGGTCATGGTGATAGATGAGATCTAACATGTTCATTATTAAATGGTTAAGAGGTGTTGAGTTGTTTCTTTAAATAAAAGGAGTTCGGTTACTTGTAATCATTGGCTTAGTATAAACCAATCATCATTGATATCTGATTGCCATTGATTAATATTTGCTTAAATAACATTTATCCTGAATGATAACCGATCCTTCTTATACAACCCCATGAGCTTTAATTGATTCATTCTTGTGAACATGCTAGGATCGGCTATTTAGTTGATTTCCTCTCATATCGGCTCTCAGAGCCACACATTTGGGATTGTCTGGCAACACTGGCACATTCCGCCCTTAATTACTGATAAGCTTTCTCTCCTTGTTAATTATAGGGTCAAATTGATTGGCACGTCTCGGGAGAATTGCGCAGGATCGACCACCCTTGCGCTGAAGCCAGGCAGATCTGCTCCATCAAGCGAACCCTTCCGGCTTGCTGCGTGTGTCCTCAGCACGGAGGCAAAAATTTTGTGTCAACACAAACATAGGCATGAAAAGTAACTAGATGCTTAAAGATACCAATTTGTAAGAAATACCACTTGTAGGAAATGAAAATTGATACTAGTTGAAGGAAATTAAATCTAGTTACCTAACATGGGAAGGGGAATTTGGGTCCATAGTATTCACTAACCCACTTGGCAATGATCTTGTACATCATGATGCACCCCATGAAATGCACCCATACTTTGCCAAGTCACCAAATTCACTGAAGTCCATCGGACTTCTCACTTCCCTTTTGGGATCCAAATCTTCTTGGTGCTCTTCATGTTGGAAATAATTTCCTTTGGCACCCAAAAGCATTTGACCCCATTATTGGCTTGCTTGTTCACCTTGATGGCCACCACGTTGTCATTTTTCTTCTTCTTTAACAAGTATGGTGTGGAGACCTTCTTGTCCACCTTGTTGGTGTAGGTGTTGGAGAGCTTGCTTGTTTGCTTCTTCTCTTTCTTCTTTGCTCCTCCCCCATTCTTCATCTTGCACTCATAGGACTTGTGCCCTTCCTTGTGGCACATGTAGGAAACTATGGTTTATCCTTCATCAAGCTTCTTCACTCCCTTGATGGTGTTATCTTGATGAAGTTGGACTTGCTTCACCTTGCCTTTCACTCGAGTCAAGTCCTTGGTGAGGCGAGCTACTTCTTGCTTGAGTTGCTTATTCTCCTTTGCAACCTCTTGTGTTCATGTATCTATAATAACTTTCTCAACACAAACTTGGTTGCACAAAGATGAGTCTAAACATAAGTCATTACAAGAAGTAGAGACATCCTTTTTAGGCATGTTAAAGATGGAACTTTTCCTTTTAGATGCCGTGGTGGGGGTTGTACCGACGGCTTCAAGATTAGCAACTTTAATAGTTAGATCATCACAATGTTTGCACATGGTTTCCATTTTAGCAAGCAAACTTTTATAAGCATCTTGTGATCTAACTATCTTTTCTTTTAATTTTTCATTTTTCTTTACAAGTTGCTCATCATTGATTGTGCATGCATTTGTTGTTGCATTAGCCTCAAGTTGCTCAATTTTAGTAGATAGTTCAATATTGAGATTAGCAAAGTTCTCATATTGTTCAAGCAAAGTTTTGTATGCTTCTTGTGAACTATCTAGCTTTTCTTTTAATTTTTTGAGCTTCTTTTGTTGACTAGTGCAAACTTTAGCATAATTAAGATTTTGTTGCACAATTTCATCATAAGAAGACATTTCATCATCACTATCACTCTCACTAGAGGATAAGCTTTTGTTACCTCGTGCCATAAGGCACACACGAGAAGAGCTTGATGATGAGTGCTTGCACCCTCGCCTCTTGTGATGGTGTTCTTCTTCACTTGAAGAATAATCCCATGTCCTTATTGATGTGAGGGCTTGTTTTTTGTATGCCTTCTTCTTTGTCTTGGGTGTGGGCTTGTTTGGACAAACTTTCACAAAGAGCCCCAACTCGCCACATCCAAAGCATCCTCTCTTTCTTTGCTCATTTCTTTGATTGGTGAAAATGAGATCTTAGATTTGGATGGGCACACCCTTGATATTGAGCTTTTAGATCATCTTCTCCAACTTGTTGATTAGTTTGATTGATTCTTCATCAAGGTCGAAGGTGGAGGAGAAATGTAACACCTCGGGTGTTTAAATGTTAAAATCTGACATGTCATCATATGCATTGCAAAGCATTTGGCATTTGGTGAAAACTTTGATGTGCATTTACTAAAACAAGTTTACATTTGTGTAATGAGTGTTGAATTGTATTGTTTGACTCAAGTTCAAAGTTTGACTGGGTTTTGAATTTTTCGAGAAAACCCCGCGTTTCAACATGTAAACCCTACCCTGAAAATCCATTTCAAAATCTAAGCATATTTTGGGGTTGGGCCCAAAAGCAAAAGTGTAGAGCTTGGCAAGTTATACAAAGTTTGTTTTTGGAGTTTTTCAAGTTGTTTAGAAAATTTTTGAGTAAATCAAAAAGGCGTAATTCGGTAAATTTCCCTATT
Organism: Miscanthus floridulus; assembly: GCF_019320115.1. Lineage (NCBI taxonomy): Eukaryota > Viridiplantae > Streptophyta > Magnoliopsida > Poales > Poaceae > Miscanthus > Miscanthus floridulus. The sequence goes on along the minus strand of NC_089580.1, from coordinate 46,939,030 downwards.
CAAATTCAAAAGTTCATTTCAAAATCTAGACCGAATTAGGAGATGGTTATAAAAGCAAAGTTGTAGAACTTTCGATTTTGAACAACTTTTATTTTTGGAGATTTTTGAGTTGTTATGAAAATTTGAGAGTAATTTGTGAAATTTGGCGAATGGCAAACTTGTAATTTCTGTGAACAGTACTCACCGCTCAGGCTACACCGGCGGCGATCTTCGGCTTGCTTCCAGTCGCGCGCGTGGCCGTCTGGGCGTCGCGTTGGCGCGCTAAAGACTTCATCGTGGCTTCCTTGCGCTTCTTTGGCTGCCCTATAAAGCTCTGGAGCCGCCGCCGTTCTTCTTTCTTCGCTCTCTGTTTTTCCCGTCGCCGCTGCTCCATCTCCGGCGAGCCCGTGCCGTCGTTGTCGTGCTCCACCGTCGCTGTTAAGCTAGTCCCAGCTCCGCCTGAACCTTGCGCGTCCATCTGACCCACCAATTTGGCTTGTCTTCACCGGGAACTCGAGTTTCATCGCCTTCTTCCTCGCGGCCGGTAACCTCACCGTCGCATGCGCATCTTCGTGGCCAGAGCCCGTCGGTGAGCCGTTGCCCTTGATTGGTGTCCCTTTAGCTTCGTCTCGATGCCGTAGTGCTCATTTCACTATGGTTTGGCCGTTTTATCCACTGCAGTCGCCGGCACACCGTCACCGACGATCCTTGCTCCGCCGCCGTTGCTGTTCACGTCGACCCGTGTCTACGTTGCTTCTCCGGCCTTAATTCTTGCTTGAACGTGTTCGTGGTGAGCTACTTCCACTTCTTTCCT